>NW_025765500.1:0-155532 GCF_003918875.1 Haliotis rubra
AGTATGATAACATGACACAGACACTGGGATGATGGTGGTCAGATGAGAGGTGGGTTGTCAGGTAGACTCACTGCTGCCTGTGGACAGATAGAGTATATCAGAGTGTATGATAACATGACACAGACACACACTTGGATCAGATGGGTGTGGGCGATCAGGTAGACTCACTGCTGTCTGTGGACAGATAGAGTATATCAGAGTGTATGATAACATGATACACACTGGGATGAACATGGTCAGATCGAGGTGGGCGATCAGGTAGACTCACTGCTGCCTGTGGACAGATAGAGTATATCAGAGTGTATGATAACATGACACAGACACTGGGATGATGGTGGTCAGGTAGACTCGCTGCTGTCTGTGTGGACAGATGGAGTATATCAGAGTGTATGATAACATGACACAGACACTTGGATGATGGTCATGGGTCAGGTAGACTCATTGCTGTCTGTGGACAGATAGAGTATATCAGAGTGTATGATAACATGACACAGACACTGGGATGATGGTGGTCAGGTAGACTCACTGCTGCCTGTGGACAGATAGAGTATATCAGAGAGTATGATAACATGACACAGACACTTGGATGATGGTGGTCAGATTGGGAAGTGGCGATCAGGTAGACTCACTGCTGTCTGTGGACAGATAGAGTATATCAGAGTGTATGATAACATGACACAGACACTTGGATGATGGTGGTCAGGTAGACTCACTGCTGTCTGTGGACAGATGGAGTATATCAGTATGTATAACATGACACAGACACTGGGATGATGGTGGTCAGATGTAGACTGGGCTGGTCAGTTAGACCCATTCAGCTGATCTGTGGACAGATAGATGATGGTCAGATAGACTCAATGATACACATGTGGACAGTGTGGGATAACATGACACAGACAGAGGTGGGATGATGGTGGTCAGGGTAGACTCACTGCTGCCTGTGGACAGATAGAGTATATCAGAGTGTATGATAACATGACACAGACACTGGGTGATGGTGGAGGTCAGATGGGATGTTGGCGGTCAGGTAGACCCACTGCTGTCTGTGGACAGATAGAGTATATCAGAGTGTATGATAACATGACACAGACACTGGGATGATGGTGGTCAGATGGAGAGGTGGGTTGTCAGGTAGACTCACTGCTGCCTGTGGACAGGTAGAGTATATCAGAGTGTATGATAACATGACACTGACACTGATGATGGTGGTCAGATGGAGGTGGGCGATCAGGTAGACTCACTGCTGTCTGTGGACAGATAGAAGTATATCAGAGTGTATGATAACATGACACAGACACTGGGATGATGGTGGTCAGATGGGGGATGGTGGGCGATCAGGTAGACTCACTGCTGTCTGTGGACAGATAGAGTATATCAGAGCGTATGATAACATGACACAGACACTTGGATGATGGTGGTCAGGTAGACTCACTGCTGTCTGTGGACAGATGGAGTATATCAGAGTGTATGATAACATGACACAGACACTGGGATGATGGTGGTCA
This sequence comes from Haliotis rubra, assembly GCF_003918875.1. Classification (NCBI taxonomy): domain Eukaryota; kingdom Metazoa; phylum Mollusca; class Gastropoda; order Lepetellida; family Haliotidae; genus Haliotis; species Haliotis rubra. The sequence goes on from NW_025765500.1 coordinate 1,506, forward strand.
TGGTAAGTGGGCGACTCTCACTGCTGTCTGTGGACAGATAGGAGTATATCAGAGTGTATGATAACATGACACAGACACTTGGATGATGGTGGTCAGATGGAGAAGCGATCCAGGTAGACTCACTGCTGTCTGTGGACAGATAGAGTATATCAGAGCGTATGATAACATGACACAGACACTTGGATGATGGTGGTCAGGTAGACTCACTGCTGTCTGTGGACAGATAGAGTATATCAGAGTGTATGATAACATGACACAGACATTGGGATGATGGTGGTCAGATAGACTCACTGCTGTCTGTGGACAGATAGAGTATATCAGAGTGTATGATAACATGACACAGACACTGGATGATGGTGGTCAGATAGACTCACTGCTGTCTGTGGACAGATGGAGTATATCAGAGTGTATGATAACATGACACAGACACTGGGATGATGGTGGTCAGAGGTAGACTCACTGCTGCCTGTGGACAGATAGAGTATATCAGAGTGTATGATAACATGACACAGACACTGGGATGATGGATCAGATGGTGGGGTCAGGTAGACTCACTGCTGTCTGTGGACAGACAGAGTATATCAGAGAGTGTATGATAACATGACAGAGACACTGGGATGATGATGGTCAGATTGGGATGATGGCGATCAGGTAGACTCACTGCTGTCTGTGGACAGATAGAGTATATCAGAGTGTATGATAACATGACACAGACACTTGGATGATGGTGGTCAGGTAGACTCACTGCTGCCTGTGGACAGATAGAGTATATCAAGTATGATAACATGACACAACATGACACAGACACTGGGATGATGGGCGACACTGGGATGATGGTGGTAGACTCACTGCTGTCTGTGGACAGATGGAGTATATCAGAGTGTATGATAACATGACACAGACACTTGGATGATGGTGGTCAGTGGGAAGTAGGCGATCAGGTAGACTCACTGCTGTCTGTGGACAGATAGAGTATATCAGAGTGTATGATAACATGACACAGACACTTGGATGATGGTGGTCAGGTCAAAGTAGACTCACTGCTGTCTGTGGACAGATGGAGTATATCAGAGTGTATGATAACATGACACAGACACTGGGATGATGGTGGTCAGGTAGACTCACTGCTGTCTGTGGACAGATAGAGTATATCAGAGTGTATGATAACATGACACAGACACTGGGATGATGGTGGTCAGAGGTAGACTCACTGCTGTCTGTGGACAGATAGAGTATATCAGAGTGTATGATAACATGACACAGACACTGGGATGATGGTTGTCAGGTAGACTCACTGCTGTCTGTGGACAGATAGAGTATATCAGAGTGTATGATAACATGACACAGACACTGGGATGATGGTGGTGGTCAGATGGAGATGTGGGCGATCAGGTAGACTCACTGCTGTCTGTGGACAGATAGAGTATATCAGAGTGTATGATAACATGACACAGACACTGGGATGATGGTGGTCAGGTAGATGGTAGGGGTCAGGTAGACTCACTGCTGTCTGTGGACAGATAGAGTATATCAGAGCTGTATGATAACATGACACAGACACTGGATGATGGTGATGTCAGGTAGACTCACTGCTGCCTGTGGACAGATAGAGTATATCAGAGTGTATGATAACATGACACAGACACTGGGATGATGGTGGTCAGGTAGACTCACTGCTGCCTGTGGACAGATAGAGTATATCAGAGTGTATGATAACATGACACAGACACTTGGATGATGGTGGTCAGTGGAAGTAGGCGATCAGGTAGACTCACTGCTGTCTGTGGACAGATAGAGTATATCAGAGCGTATGATAACATGACACAGACACTTGGATGATGGTGGTCAGGTAGACTCACTGCTGCCTGTGGACAGATGGAGTATATCAGAGAGTATGATAACATGACACAGACACTGGCATGATGGGTGTCAAGTAGACTCACTGCTGTCTGTGGACAGATAGAGTATATCAGAGCGTATGATAACATGACACAGACACTGATGGATGATGATGGTCAGGTAGACTCACTGCTGTCTCTGTGGACAGATAGAGTATATCAGAGTGTATGATAACATGACACAGACACTGGGATGATGGTGGTGGTCAGGTAGACTCACTGCTGCCTGTGGACAGATAGAGTATATCAGAGTGTATGATAACATGACACAGACACTTGGATGATGGTGGTCAGATGTAGAAGTGGGCGGTCAGGTAGACTCACTGCTGTCTGTGGACAGATAGAGTATATCAGAGTGTATCACAGACTTGGATATGATACTCACATGACAGATAGAGTACAGACACTGGGATGATGGTGGTGGTCAGGTAGACTCACTGCTGCCTGTGGACAGATAGAGTATATCAGAGTGTATGATAACATGACACAGACACTGGGATGATGGTGGTCAGATGGAGGTTGGCGATCAGGTAGACTCACTGCTGTCTGTGGACAGATAGAGTATATCAGAGTGTATGATAACATGACACATGACACTTGGATGATGGAGTGTATGATAACATGACACAGGTCAGGTAGACTCACTGCTGTCTGTGGACAGATAGAGTATATCAGAGTGTATGATAACATGACACAGACACTGGGATGATGGGTGGTCAGGTAGACTCACTGCTGTCTGTGGACAGATAGAGTATATCAGAGTGTATGATAACATGACACAGACACTTGGATGATGGTGGTCAGGTAGACTCACTGCTGTCTGTGGACAGATAGAGTATATCAGAGTGTATGATAACATGACACAGACACTGGGATGATGGTGGTCAGGTAGACTCACTGCTGCCTGTGGACAGATAGAGTATATCAGAGTGTATGATAACATGACACAGACACTGGGATGATGGTGGTCAGGTAGACTCACTGCTGTCTGTGGACAGATAGAGTATATCAGAGTGTATGATAACATGACACAGACACTGGGATGATGGTCAGGTCAGACTCACTGGCGATCTGTAGACTCACTGCTGTCTGTACAGATAGAGTATATCAGAGTATATGATAACATGACACAGACACTGGGATGATGGTGGTCAGGTAGACTCACTGCTGTCTGTGGACAGATAGAGTATATCAGAGTGTATGATAACATGACACAGACACTGGGATGATGGTGGGTCAGGTAGACTAGACTCACTGCTGCCTGTGGACAGATAGAGTATATCAGAGTAGAGTATGATAACATGACACAGACACTGGGATGATGGTGGTCAGGTAGACTCACTGCTGCCTGTGGACAGATGAGAGTATATCAGAGTGTATGATAACATGACTGAACACTGGGATGATGGTCAGATTGGGAAGTGGGCGATCAGGTAGACTCACTGCTGTCTGTGGACAGATAGAGTATATCAGAGTGTATGATAACATGACACAGACACTTGGATGATGGTGGTCAGGTAGACTCACTGCTGCCTGTGGACAGATAGAGTATATCAGAGTGTATGATAACATGACACAGACACTGGGATGATGGTGGTCAGATAGGGCGATCAGGTAGACTCACTGCTGTCTGTGGACAGATAGAGTATATCAGAGTGTATGATAACATGACACAGACACTGGGATGATGGTGGTCAGGTAGACTCACAGCTCACTGCTGTGGACAGATAGAGTATATCAGAGTGTATGATAACATAACATGACACAGACACTGGGATGATGGTGGTCAGATAGACTCACTGCTGTCTGTGGACAGATAGAGTATATCAGAGTGTATGATAACATGACACAGACACTGGGATGATGGTGGTCAGATTGGAGAGGTGGAGTTTGTCAGGTAGACTCACTGCTGTCTGTGGACAGATAGAGTATATCAGAGTGTATGATAACATGACACAGACACTTGGATGATGGTGGTCAGATGGAGACTCACTGCTGCCTGTGGACAGATGGAGTATATCAGAGTGTATGATAACATGACACAGACACTGGGATGATGGTGGTCAGGTAGAGACTCACTGCTGCCTGTGGACAGATAGAGTATATCAGAGTGTATGATAACATGACACAGACACTGGGATGATGGTGATCAGGTAGACTCACTGCTGTCTGTGGACAGATAGAGTATATCAGAGTGTATGATAACATGACACAGACACTTGGATGATGGTGGTCAGGTAGACTCACTGCTGCCTGTGGACAGATAGAGTATATCAGAGTGTATGATAACATGACACAGACACTGGGATGATGGTGGTCAGGTAGACTCACTGCTGCCTGTGGACAGATAGAGTATATCAAGAGTGTATGATAACATGACACAGACACTTGGATGATGGTGGGTGGTCAGGTAGACTCACTGCTGTCTGTGGACAGATAGAGTATATCAGAGCGTATGATAACATGACACAGACACTGGGATGATGGTGGTCAGGTAGACTCACTGCTGTCTGTGGACAGATAGAGTATATCAGAGTGTATGATAACATGACACAGACACTGGGATGATGGTGGTCAGGTAGACTCACTGCTGTCTGTGGACAGATAGAGTATATCAGAGTGTATGATAACATGACACAGACACTGGGATGATGGTGGTCAGATAGACTCACTGCTGCCTGTGGACAGATAGAGTATATCAGAGTGTATGATAACATGACACAGACACTTGGATGATGGTGTTAGTCAGACTCATGCTGTCTGTGGACAGATAGAGTATATCAGTATGATAACATGACACAGACACTGGGATGATGGTGGTCAGGTAGACTCACTGCTGCCTGTGGACAGATAGAGTATATCAGAGTGTATGATAACATGACACAGACACTTGGATGATGGTGGTCAGGTAGACTCACTGCTGTCTGTGGACAGATAGAGTATATCAGAGTGTATGATAACATGACACAGACACTGGGATGATGGTGGATGATGGTGGGCGGTCAGGTAGACTCACTGCTGTCTGTGGACAGATAGAGTATATCAGAGTGTATGATAACATGACACACAGATGGTGGTCAGGTAGACTCACTGCTGCCTGTGGACAGATAGAGTATATCAGAGAGTATGATGGTGGTCAGGTAGACTCACTGCTGCCACTGCTGCCTATGGACAGATATGATATACAGAGTGATGGTGGTATGATAACATGACACAGACACTGGGATGAGAGTATGGTCAGATGGAGACACTTGGATGATGGTGGTCAGGTAGACTCACTGCTGTCTGTGGACAGATAGAGTATATCAGAGTGTATGATAACATGACACAGACACTGGGATGATGGTGGTCAGATGAGGTGGGCGGTCAGGTAGACTCACTGCTGTCTGTGGACAGATAGAGTATATCAGAGTGTATGATAACATGACACAGACACTGGGATGATGGTGGTCAGGTAGACTCACTGCTGTCTGTGGACAGATAGAGTATATCAGAGTGTATGATAACATGACACAGACACTGGGATGATGGTGGTCAGATTGGACAGAAGTCAGGGCGATCAGGTAGACTCACTGCTGTCTGTGGACAGATAGAGTATATCAGAGTGTATGATAACATGACACAGACACTTGGATGATGGTGGTCAGGTAGACTCACTGCTGCCTGTGGACAGATAGAGTATATCAGAGTGTATGATAACATGACACAGACACTGGGATGATGGTGGTCAGGTAGACTCACTGCTGCCTGTGGACAGAGAGAGTATATCAGAGCGTATGATAACATGACACAGACACTGGATGATGATGGTGGTCAGACAGGTAGACTCACTGCTGTCTGTGGACAGATAGAGAGTATATCAGAGAGTATGATAACATGACACAGACACTGGGATGATGGTGGTCAGGTAGACTCACTGCTGTCTGTGGACAGATAGAGTATATCAGAGTGTATGATAACATGACACAGACACTGGGATGATGGCGGTCAGATGGAGAGAGTGGGCGATCAGGTAGACTCACTGCTGTCTGTGGACAGATAGAGTATATCAGAGTGTATGATAACATGACACAGACACTGGGGATGATGGTGGTCAGGTAGACTCACTGCTGCCTGTGGACAGATGGAGTATATCAGAGAGTATGATAACATGACACAGACACTGGGATGATGGTGGTCAGGTAGACTCACTGCTGTCTGTGGACAGATAGAGTATATCAGAGAGTATGATAACATGACACAGACACTGGGATGATGGTGGTCAGGTAGACTCACTGCTGTCTGTGGACAGATAGAGTATATCAGAGTGTATGATAACATGACACAGACACTGGGATGATGGTGGTGATGGAGGTGGTCAGTCAGGTAGACTCACTGCTGTCTGTGGACAGATAGAGTATATCAGAGTGTATGATAACATGACACAGACACTGGGATGATGGTGGTCAGGTAGACTCACTGCTGTCTGTGGACAGATAGAGTATATCAGAGTGTATGATAACATGACACAGACACTGGGATGATGGTGGTCAGATGGAGAGGTGGGCGATCAGGTAGACTCACTGCTGCCTGTGGACAGATAGAGTATATCAGAGTGTATGATAACATGACACAGACACTTGGATGATGGTGGTCAGGTAGACTCACTGCTGCCTGTGGACAGATAGAGTATATCAGAGAGTATGATAACATGACACAGACACTGGGATGATGGTGGTCAGGTAGACTCACTGCTGTCTGTGGACAGATGGAGTATATCAGAGTGTATGATAACATGACACAGACACTTGGATGATGGTGGTCAGGTAGACTCACTGCTGTCTGTGGACAGACAGAGAGTATATCAGAGTGTATGATAACATGACACAGACACTGGGATGATGGTGGTCAGATGGAGAGGTGGGCGGTCAGGTAGACTCACTGCTGCCTGTGGACAGATAGAGTATATCAGAGTGTATGATAACATGACACAGACACTTGGATGATGGTGGATGGAGAGGTGGCGATCAGGTAGACTCACTGCTGTCTGTGGACAGATAGAGTATATCAGAGTGTATGATAACATGACACAGACACTGGGATGATGGTGGTCAGGTAGACTCACTGCTGCCTGTGGACAGATAGAGTATATCAGAGTGTATGATAACATGACACAGACACTGGGATGATGGTGGTCAGTAGACTCACTGCTGTCTGTGGACAGATAGAGTATATCAGAGTGTATGATAACATGACACAGACACTGGGATGATGGTGGTCAGATGGGAGGTCAGGTAGACTCACTGCTGTCTGTGGACAGATAGAGTATATCAGAGTGTATGATAACATGACACAGACACTGGGATGATGGTGGTCAGATGGATGATGGTGGTCAGATGGAGAGGTGGGCGGTCAGGTAGACTCACTGCTGCCTGTGGACAGATAGAGTATATCAGAGTGTATGATAACATGACACAGAGACACTGATGATGATGATGGTGGTCAGGTAGACTCACTGCTGTCTGTGGACAGATAGAGTATATCAGAGTGTATGATAACATGACACAGACACTGGGATGATGGTGGTCAGATTGGAGAGTGGGCGATCAGGTAGACTCACTGCTGCCTGTGGACAGATAGAGTATATCAGAGTGTATGATAACATGACACACAGACACTGGGATGATGGTGGTCAGGTAGACTCACTGCTGCCTGTGGACAGATAGAGTATATCAGAGTGTATGATAACATGACACAGACACTGGGATGATGATGGAGAGACACTGGGGTGGGCGATCAGGTAGACTCACTGCTGCCTGTGGACAGATAGAGTATATCAGAGTGTATGATAACATGACACAGACACTGGGATGATGGTGGTCAGATGGAGAGGTGGGCGATCAGGTAGACTCACTGCTGTCTGTGGACAGATAGAGTATATCAGAGTGTATGATAACATGACACAGACACTGGGATGATGGGATGGGTGGTGGTCAGGTAGACTCACTGCTGTCTGTGGACAGATAGAGTATATCAGAGTGTATGATAACATGACACAGACACTGGGATGATGGTGGTCAGATGGAGAGGTGGGCGATCAGGTAGACTCACTGCTGTCTGTGGACAGATAGAGTATATCAGAGTGTATGATAACATGACACAGACACTTGGATGATGGTGGTCAGGTAGACTCACTGCTGCCTGTGGACAGATGGAGTATATCAGAGAGTATGATAACATGACACAGACACTGGGATGATGGTGGTCAGGTAGACTCACTGCTGTCTGTGGGCAGATGGAGTATATCAGAGAGTATGATAACATGACACAGACACTGGGATGATGGTGGTCAGGTAGACTCACTGCTGTCTGTTGGCAGATAGAGTATATCAGAGCGTATGATAACATGACACAGACACTTGGATGATGGTGGTCAGGTAGACTCACTGCTGCCTTTGGACAGATGGAGTATATCAGAGAGTATGGTAACATGACACAGGCAATGGTATGATGGGTGTCAAGTAGACTCACTGCTGCCTGTGGACAGATAGAGTATATCAGAGTGTATGATAACATGACACAGACACTGGGTTGATGGCGGTCAGATGGAGAGGTGGGCGATCAGGTAGACTCACAGCTGCCTGTGGACAGATAGAGTATATCAGAGCATATGATAACATGACACAGACACTGGGATGATGGTTTTCAGGTAGACTGACTGCTGCCTGTGGACAGATAGAGTATATCAGAGAGTATGATAACATGACACAGACACTGGGATCATGGTGATCAGGTAGACTCACTGCTGCCTGTGGACAGATAGAGTATATCAGAGCATATGATAACATGACACAGACACTGGGATGATGGTGATCAGGTAGACTCACTGCTGCCTGTTGACAGATAGAGTATATCAGAGTGTATGATAACATGACACACACACTGGGATGATGGTGGTCAGATGGAGAGGTGGGCGATCAGGTAGACTCACTGCTGTCTGTGGACAGATAGAGTATATCAGAGCGTATGATAACATGACACAGACACTTGGATGATGGTGGTCCAGTATACTCACTCCTGTCTTTGGACAGATAGAGTATATCAGAGTGTATGATAACATGACACAGACACTGGGTTGATGGCGGTCAGATGGAGAGGTGGGCAATCTGGTAGACTCACTGCTGTCTGTGGACAGATAGAGTATATCAGAGTGTATGATAACATGACACAGACACTTGGATGATGGTGGTCAGGTAGACTCACTGCTGCCTGTGGACAGATGGAGTATATCAGAGAGTATGATAACATGACACAGACACTGGGATGATGGTGGTCAGGTAGACTCGCTGCTGTCTGTTGGCAGATGGAGTATATCAGAGAGTATGATAACATGACACAGACACTGGGATGATGGTGGTCAGGTAGATTCACTGCTGTCTGTTGGCAGATAGAGTATATCAGAGCTTATGATAACATGACACAGACACTTGGATGATGGTGGTCAGGTAGACTCACTGCTGCCTTTGGACAGATGGAGTATATCAGAGAGTATGGTAACATGACACAGGCACTGGTATGATGGGTGTCAAGTAGACTCACTGCTGCCTGTGGACAGATAGAGTATATCAGAGTGTATGATAACATGACACAGACACTGGGATGATGGCGGTCAGATGGAGAGGTGGGCGATCAGGTAGACTCACTGCTGCCTGTGGACAGATAGAGTATATCAGAGCGTATGATAACATGACACAGACACTGGGATGATGGTGGTCAGGTAGACTCACTGCTGCCTGTGGACAGATAGAGTATATCAGAGTGTATGATAACATGACACAGACACTGGGATGATGGTGATCAGGTAGACTCACTGCTGTCTGTGGACAGATGGAGTATATCAGAGTGTATGATAACATGACACAGACACTGGGATGATGGTGGTCAGGTAGACTCAGGTACTCACTGCTGCTGTGTGGACAGATAGAGTATATCAGAGTGTATGATAACATGACACAGACACTGGGATGATGGTCAGATGGAGAGGTGGGCGATCAGGTAGACTCACTGCTGCCTGTGGACAGATAGAGTATATCAGAGCGTATGATAACATGACACAGACACTGGGATGATGATGGTGGTCAGGTAGACTCACTGCTGTCTGTGGACAGATAGAGTATATCAGAGTGTATGATAACATGACACAGAGACACTGGGATGATGATGGTGGTCAGGTAGACTCACTGCTGCCTGTGGACAGATAGAGTATATCAGAGCGTATGATAACATGACACAGACACTGGGATGATGGTGGTTAGGTAGACTCACTGCTGTCTGTGGACAGATAGAGTATATCAGAGTGTATGATAACATGACACAGACACTGGGATGATGGTGGTCAGATAGACTCACAGCTGCTGCTGTCTGTGGACAGATAGAGTATATCAGAGTGTATGATAACATGACACAGACACTTGGATGATGGTATATAGGTAGACTCACTGCTGTCTGTGGACAGATAGAGTATATCAGAGTGTATGATAACATGACACAGACACTGGGATGATGATGGTCAGATAGACTCACAGCTGCCTGTGGACAGATACAGTATATCAGAGTGTAGGATAACATGACACAGACACTGGGATGATGGTGGTCAGATGGAGAGGTGGGCGATCAGGTAGACTCACTGCTGCCTGTGGACAGATAGAGTATATCAGAGTGTATGATAACATGACACAGACACTGGGATGATGGTGGTCAGATGGAGAGGTGGGCGATCAGGTAGACTCACTGCTGCCTGTGGACAGATAGAGTATATCAGAGTGTATGATGATAACATGACATGAGACACTGGGATGATGGTGGTCAGGTAGACTCACTGCTGTCTGTGGACAGATAGAGTATATCAGAGTGTGTATGATAACATGACACAGACACTTGGATGATGGTGGTCATATTGGGAAGTGGGCGATCAGGTAGACTCACTGCTGTGTGTGGACAGATGGAGTATATCAGAGCTTATGATAACATGACACAGACACTGGGATGATGGTGGTCCAGTAGACTCACTGCTGCCTGTGGACAGACAGAATATATCAGAGTGTATGATAACATGACACAGACACTGGGATGATGGTGGTCAGATGGAGAGGTGGGCGATCAGGTAGACTCACTGCTGCCTGTGGACAGATAGAGTATATCAGAGTGTATGATAACATGACACAGACACTGGGATGATGTCAGATGGAGAGGTGGGCGATCAGGTAGACTCACTGCTGCCTGTGGACAGATAGAGTATATCAGAGTGTATGATAACATGACACAGACACTGGGATGATGGTGGTCAGATGGAGAGGTGGGCGATCAGGTAGACTCACTGCTGCCTGTGGACAGATAGAGTATATCAGAGTGTATGATAACATGACACAGACACACTGATGGGATGATGGAGGTGGTCAGGTAGACTCACTGCTGCCTGTGGACAGATAGAGTATATCAGAGTGTATGATAACATGACACAGACACTGGGATGATGGTGGTCAGGTAGACTCACTGCTGTCTGTGGACAGATAGAGTATATCAGAGTGCAATGATAACATGACACAGACACTGGGATGATGGTGTTTAGATGGAGAGGAGATGTCAGGTAGACTCACTGCTGTCTGTGGACAGATAGAGTATATCAGAGTGTATGATAACATGACACAGACACTGGGATGATGGTGGTCAGATGGAGAGGTGGGCGGTCAGTTAGACTGCTGCTGTCTGTGGACAGATAGAGTATATCAGAGTTAATGATAACATGAGACAGACACTGGGATGATGGGGGTCAGATGGAGTGGTGGGTTGCCAGGTAGACTCACTGCTGCCTGTGGACAGATAGAGTATATCAGAGTGTATGATAACATGACACAGACACTTGGATGATGGGTGGACGGTCAGGTAGACTCACTGCTGTCTGTGGACAGATAGAGTATATCAGAGTGTATGATAACATGACACAGACACTGGGATGATGGTGGTCAGATGGAGATGTGGGCGATCAGGTAGACTCACTGCTGTCTGTGGACAGATAGAGTATATCAGAGCGTATGATAACATGACACAGACACTTGGATGATGGTGGTCCAGTAGACTCACTGCTGTCTGTGGACAGATAGAGTATATCAGAGTGTATGATAACATGACACAGACACTGGGATGATGGTGGTCAGGTAGACTCACTGCTGTCTGTGGACAGATAGAGTATATCAGAGTGTATGATAACATGACACAGACACTTGGATGATGGTGGTCAGATTGGGGTCAGGTAGACTCACTGCTGTCTGTGGACAGATAGAGTATATCAGAGTGTATGATAACATGACACAGACACTGGGATGATGGTGGTCAGGTAGACTCACTGCTGCCTGTGGACAGAGAGAGTATATCAGAGTGTATGATAACATGACACAGACACTTGGATGATGGTGGTCAGGTAGACTCACTGCTGTCTGTGGACAGATAGAGTATATCAGAGTGTATGATAACATGACACAGACACTGGGATGACTGGTCAGATGAGATGGGGTCAGGTAGACTCACTGCTGTCTGTGGACAGATAGAGTATATCAGAGTGTATGATAACATGACACAGACACTTGGATGATGGTGGTCAGGTAGACTCACTGCTGCCTGTGGACAGATAGAGTATATCAGAGTGTATGATAACATGACACAGACACTGGGATGATGGTGGTCAGGTAGGTAGACTCACTGCTGTCTGTGGACAGATAGAGTATATCAGAGCGTATGATAACATGACACAGACACTGGGATGACTTGGATGATGGCGGTCAGGTAGACTCACTGCTGTCTGTGGACAGATAGAGTATATCAGAGTGTATGATAACATGACACAGACACTGGGATGATGGTGGTCAGATGGAGAGGTGGGCGATCAGGTAGACTCACTGCTGCCTGTGGACAGATAGAGTATATCAGAGTGTATGATAACATGACACAGACACTGGGATGATGGTGGTCAGATGGGAGGTGGGCGGTCAGGTAGACTCACTGCTGCCTGTGGACAGATAGAGTATATCAGAGTGTATGATAACATGACACAGACACTGGATGATGATGGTGGTCAGGTAGACTCACTGCTGTCTGTGGACAGATAGAGTATATCAGAGTGTATGATAACATGACACAGACACTGGGATGATGGTGGTCAGATGGAGAGGTGGGCGATCAGGTAGACTCACTGCTGCCTGTGGACAGATAGAGTATATCAGAGTGTATGATAACATGACACAGACACTGGGATGATGGTGGTCAGATGGAGAGGTGGGCGATCAGGTAGACTCACTGCTGCCTGTGGACAGATAGAGTATATCATGATAACATGATAACATGACACAGACACTTGGATGATGGTGGTCAGGTAGACTCACTGCTGCCTGTGGACAGATAGAGTATATCAGAGTGTATGATAACATGACACAGACACTGAGATGATGGTGGTCAGATGGAGAGGTGGGCGGTCAGGTAGACTCACTGCTGTCTGTGGACAGATAGAGTATATCAGAGTGTATGATAACATGACACAGACACTGGGATGATGGTGGTCAGATGGGAGGTGGTGGTCAGGTAGACTCACTGCTGCCTGTGGACAGATAGAGTATATCAGAGTGTATGATAACATGACACATGACACTGAATGGTGGACAGATGGGATGATGGACGGTCAGGTAGACTCACTGCTGTCTGTGGACAGATAGAGTATATCAGAGTGTATGATAACATGACACAGACACTGGATGATGATGGTGGTATATCAGAGGTATGATAACATGACACGATGGGATGAGGTAGACTCACTGCTGCCTGTGGACAGATAGAGTATATCAGAGTGTATGATAACATGACACAGACACTGGGATGATGGTGGTCAGATGGAGAGGTGGGCGATCAGGTAGACTCACTGCTGTCTGTGGACAGATAGAGTATATCAGAGCGTATGATAACATGACACAGACACTTGGATGATGGTGGTCCAGTATACTCACTGCTGTCTGTGGACAGATAGAGTATATCAGAGTGTATGATAACATGACACAGACACTTGGATGATGGCGGTCAGGTAGACTCATTGCTGTCTGTGGAGAGATAGAGTATATCAGTGTGTATGATAACATGACACAGACACTGGGATGATGGTGGTCAGATGGAGATGTGGGCGGTCAGGTAGACTCACTGCTGTCTGTGGACAGATAGAGTATATCAGAGCGTATGATAACATGACACAGACACTGGGATGATGGTGGTCCAGTAGACTCACTGCTGCCTGTGGACAGATAGAGTATATCAGAGTGTATGATAACATGACACAGACACTGGGATGATGGGATGATGGTGGTCAGGTAGACTCACTGCTGTCTGTGGACAGATAGAGTATATCAGAGTGTATGATAACATGACACAGACACTTGGATGATGGTGGTCAGGTAGACTCACTGCTGCCTGTGGACAGATAGAGTATATCAGAGAGTATGATAACATGACACAGACACTGGGATGATGGTGGTCAGGTAGACTCACTGCTGCCTGTGGACAGATAGAGTATATCAGAGTGTATGATAACATGACACAGACACTGGGATGATGGTGGTCAGGTAGACTCACTGCTGCCTGTGGACAGATAGAGTATATCAGAGCATATGATAACATGACACAGACACTGGGATGATGGTGATCAGGTAGACTCACTGCTGCCTGTTGACAGATAGAGTATATCAGAGTGTATGATAACATGACACAGACACTGGGATGATGGTGGTCAGATGGAGAGGTGGGCGATCAGGTAGACTCACTGCTGCCTGTGGACAGATAGAGTATATCAGAGTGTATGATAACATGACACAGACACTGGGATGATGGCGGTCAGATGGAGAGGTGGGCGATCAGGTAGACTCACTGCTGCCTGTGGACAGATAGAGTATATCAGAGTGTATGATAACATGACACAGACACTGGATGATGATGGTCAGATCAGGTGGACTCAGGTAGACTCACTGCTGCCTGTGGACAGATAGAGTATATCAGAGTGTATGATAACATGACACAGACACTGGGATGATGGTCAGATGGAGAGGTGGGCGATCAGGTAGACTCACTGCTGCCTGTGGACAGATAGAGAGTATATCAGAGTGTATGATAACATGACACAGACAGACACTTGGATGATGGTGGTCAGGTAGACTCACTGCTGCCTGTGGACAGATAGAGTATATCAGAGTGTATGATAACATGACACAGACACTGGGATGATGGTGGTCAGGTAGACTCACTGCTGTCTGTGGACAGATAGAGTATATCAGAGTGTATGATAACATGACACAGACACTGGGATGATGGTGGTCAGATGGAGAGGTGGGCGATCAGGTAGACTCACTGCTGCCTGTGGACAGATAGAGTATATCAGAGTGTATGATAACATGACACAGACACTGGGATGATCAGATGGAGAGGTGGGCGGTCAGGTAGACTCACTGCTGTCTGTGGACAGATAGAGTATATCAGAGTGTATGATAACATGACACAGACACTGGGATGATGGTGGTCAGATGGAGAGGTGGGTTGATCAGGTAGACTCACTGCTGCCTGTGGACAGATAGAGTATATCAGAGTGTATGATAACATGACACAGACACTGGATGATGTCAGATGGTGGACGGTCAGGTAGACTCACTGCTGTCTGTGGACAGATAGAGTATATCAGAGTGTATGATAACATGACACAGACACTGGGATGATGGTGGTCAGATGGAGAGGTGGACGGTCAGGTAGACTCACTGCTGTCTGTGGACAGATAGAGTATATCAGAGTGTATGATAACATGACACAGACACTGGATGATGATGGTGGTCAGATGGAGAGGTGGAGTGTATGATAACATGTCAGGATAGCTGTGACTGTCACTGCTGTCTGTGGACAGATAGAGTATATCAGAGTGTATGATAACATGACACAGACACTGGGATGATGGTGGTCAGGTGTGGGCGGTCAGGTAGACTCACTGCTGCCTGTGGACAGATAGAGTATATCAGAGTGTATGATAACATGACACAGACACTGGGATGATGGTGGTCAGGTAGACTCACTGCTGCCTGTGGACAGATAGAGTATATCAGAGTGTATGATAACATGACACAGACACTGGGATGATGGCGGTCAGGTAGACTCACTGCTGTCTGTGGACAGATAGAGTATATCAGAGTGTATGATAACATGACACAGACACTGGGATGATGGTGGTCAGGTAGACTCACTGCTGCCTGTGGACAGATAGAGTATATCAGAGTGTATGATAACATGACACAGACACTGGGATGATGGTGGTCAGTCAGGTAGACTCACTGCTGCCTGTGGACAGATAGAGTATATCAGAGTGTATGATAACATGACACAGACACTGGGATGATGGTGGTCAGGTAGACTCACTGCTGCCTGTGGACAGATAGAGTATATCAGAGTGTATGATAACATGACACAGACACTGGGATGATGGTGGTCAGATGGAGAGGTGGGCGATCAGGTCAGGTAAGACTCACTGCTGCCTGTGGACAGATAGAGTATATCAGAGTGTATGATAACATGACACAGACACTGGGATGATGGTGGTCAGATGGAGAGGTGGGCGATCAGGTAGACTCACTGCTGCCTGTGGACAGATAGAGTATATCAGAGTGTATGATAACATGACACAGACACTGGGATGATGGTGGTCAGATGGAGAGGTGGGCGATCAGGTAGACTCACTGCTGCCTGTGGACAGATAGAGTATATCAGAGTGTATGATAACATGACACAGACACTGGGATGATGGCGGTCAGATGGAGAGGTGGGCGATCAGGTAGACTCACTGCTGCCTGTGGACAGATAGAGTATATCAGAGTGTATGATAACATGACACAGACACTGGGATGATGGTGGTCAGATGGAGAGGTGGGCGGTCAGGTAGACTCACTGCTGCCTGTGGACAGATAGAGTATATCAGAGTGTATGATAACATGACACAGACACTAGGATGATGGTGGTCAGGTAGACTCACTGCTGTCTGTGGACAGATAGAGTATATCAGAGTGTATGATAACATGACACAGACACTGGGATGATGGTGGTCAGATGGAGAGGTGGGCGATCAGGTAGACTCACTGCTGCCTGTGGACAGATAGAGTATATCAGAGTGTATGATAACATGACACAGACACTGGGATGATGGTGGTCAGATGGAGAGGTGGGCGGTCAGGTAGACTCACTGCTGTCTGTGGACAGATAGAGTATATCAGAGTGTATGATAACATGACACACTGGGATGATGGTGGTCAGATGGAGAGGTGGGTGCCAGGTAGACTCACTGCTGCCTGTGGACAGATAGAGTATATCAGAGTGTATGATAACATGACACAGACACTTGGATGATGGTGGAGGTCAGATGGAGAGGTGGACGGTCAGGTAGACTCACTGCTGCCTGTGGACAGATAGAGTATATCAGAGTGTATGATAACATGACACAGACACTGGGATGATGGTGGTCAGATGGAGATGGGCGGTCAGGTAGACTCACTGCTGTCTGTGGACAGATAGAGTATATCAGAGTGTATGATAACATGACACAGACACACTGGGATGATGGTGGTCAGATGGAGATGTGGACGGTCAGGTAGACTCACTGCTGTCTGTGGACAGATAGAGTATATCAGAGTGTATGATAACATGACACAGACACTGGGATGATGGTGGTCAGATGGAGAGGTGGGCGATCAGGTAGACTCACTGCTGTCTGTGGACAGATAGAGTATATCAGAGTGTATGATAACATGACACAGACACTGGGATGATGGTGGTCAGGTAGACTCACTGCTGCCTGTTGACAGATAGAGTATATCAGAGTGTATGATAACATGACACAGACACTGGGATGATGGTGGTCAGGTAGACTCACTGCTGTCTGTGGTATATCAGATATGAGTATATCAGAGAGTATGATAACATGACACAGACACTGGAGATGATGATGGTGATCAGGTAGACTCACTGCTGCCTGTGGACAGATAGAGTATATCAGAGTGTATGATAACATGACACACAGACACTGGGATGATGGTGGCGGTCAGGTAGACTCACTGCTGCCTGTGGACAGATAGAGTATATCAGAGTGTATGATAACATGACACAGACACTGGGATGATGATGATGGTGGTCAGGTAGACTCACTGCTGCCTGTGGACAGATAGAGTATATCAGAGTGTATGATAACATGACACACAGACACTGGGATGATGGTGGTCAGATGGAGAGGTGGGCGATCAGGTAGACTCACTGCTGCCTGTGGACAGATAGAGTATATCAGAGTGTATGATAACATGACACAGACACTGGGATGATGGGATGATGGAGAGGTGGGCGATCAGGTAGACTCACTGCTGCCTGTGGACAGATAGAGTATATCAGAGTGTATGATAACATGACACAGACACTGGGATGATGTCGGTCAGATGGAGAGGTGGGCGATCAGGTAGACTCACTGCTGCCTGTGGACAGATAGAGTATATCAGAGTGTATGATAACATGACACAGACACTGGGATGATGGCTGTCAGATGGAGAGGTGGGCGATCAGGTAGACTCACTGCTGCCTGTGGACAGATAGAGTATATCAGAGTGTATGATAACATGACACAGACACTGGGATGATGGTGGTCAGGTAGACTCACTGCTGTCTGTGGACAGACAGATAGAGTATATCAGAGTGTATGATAACATGACACAGACACTGGGATGATGGTGGTCAGATGGGATGGTGGGCGATCAGGTAGACTCACTGCTGCCTGTGGACAGATAGAGTATATCAGAGTGTATGATAACATGACACAGACACTGGGATGATGGTGGTCAGATGGAGAGGTGGGCGATCAGGTAGACTCACTGCTGTCTGTGGACAGATAGAGTATATCAGAGTGTATGATAACATGACACAGACACTGGGATGATGGTGGTCAGATGTAGGGCGGTCAGGTAGACTCACTGCTGTCTGTGGACAGATAGAGTATATCAGAGTGTATGATAACATGACACAGACACTGGGATGATGGTGGTCAGATGGAGAGGTGGGCGGTCAGGTAGACTCACTGCTGCCTGTGGACAGATAGAGTATATCAGAGTGTATGATAACATGACACAGACACTGGGATGATGGTGGTCAGATGGAGAGGTGGGCGGTCAGTTAGACTCACTGCTGTCTGTGGACAGATAGAGTATATCAGAGTGTATGATAACATGACACAGACACTGGGATGATGGTGGTCAGATGGAGAGGTGGGTTGCCAGGTAGACTCACTGCTGCCTGTTAACAGATAGAGTATATCAGAGTGTATGATAACATGACACAGACACTTGAATGGTGGAGGTCAGATGGAGATGTGGACGGTCAGGTAGACTCACTGCTGTCTGTGGACAGATAGAGTATATCAGAGTGTATGATAACATGACACAGACACTGGAATGGTGGTGGTCAGATGGAGATGTGGACGATCAGGTAGACTCACTGCTGCCTGTGGACAGATAGAGTATATCAGAGCGTATGATAACATGACACAGACACTGGGATGATGGTGGTCAGATGGAGATGTGGGCGATCAGGTAGACTCACTGCTGTCTGTGGACAGACAAAGTATATCAGAGCGTATGATAACATGACACAGACACTTGGATGATGGTGGTCCAGTATACTCACTGCTGTCTGTGGACAGATAGAGTATATCAGAGTGTATGATAACATGACACAGACACTTGGATGATGGCGGTCAGGTAGACTCATTGCTGTCTGTGGAGAGATAGAGTATATCAGTGAGTATGATAACATGACACAGACACTGGAATGGTGGTGGTCAGATGGAGATGTGGACGGTCAGGTAGACTCACTGCTGTCTGTGGACAGATAGAGTATATCAGAGCGTATGATAACATGACACAGACACTTGGATGATGGTGGTCCAGTAGACTCACTGCTGCCTGTGGACAGATAGAGTATATCTGAGCGTATGATACCATGACACAGACACTGGGATGATGGTGGTCAGGTAGACTCGCGGCTGTCTGTGTACAGATGGAGTATATCAGGGAGTATGTTAACATGACACAGACACTTGGATGATGGTCGATCAGGTAGACTCACTGCTGCCTGTGGACAGATAGAGTATATCAGAGCATATGATAACATGACACAGACACTGGGATGATGGTGATCAGGTAGACTCACTGCTGCCTGTGGACAGATAGAGTATATCAGAGTGTATGATAACATGACACAGACACTGGGATGATGGTGGTCAGATGGTGGTCAGGTAGACTCACTGCTGCCTGTTGACAGATAGAGTATATCAGAGCATATGATAACATGACCGAACACTGGGATGATGGTGATCAGGTAGACTCACTGCTGCCTGTTGACAGATAGAGTATATCAGAGTGTATGATAACATGACACACACACTGGGATGATGGTGGTCAGATGGAGAGGTGGGCGATCAGGTAGACTCACTGCTGCCTGTGGACAGATAGAGTATATCAGAGTGTATGATAACATGACACAGACACTGGGATGATGGTGGTCAGATGGAGAGGTGGGCGATCAGGTAGACTCACTGCTGCCTGTGGACAGATAGAGTATATCAGAGTGTATGATAACATGACACAGACACTGGGATGATGGCGGTCAGATGGAGAGGTGGGCGATCAGGTAGACTCACTGCTGCCTGTGGACAGATAGAGTATATCAGAGTGTATGATAACATGACACAGACACTGGGATGATGGCGGTCAGATGGAGAGGTGGGCGATCAGGTAGACTCACTGCTGCCTGTGGACAGATAGAGTATATCAGAGTGTATGATAACATGACACAGACACTGGGATGATGGCTGTCAGATGGAGAGGTGGGCGGTCAGGTAGACTCACTGCTGCCTGTGGACAGATAGAGTATATCAGAGTGTATGATAACATGACACAGACACTGGGATGATGGTGGTCAGGTAGACTCACTGTTGTCTGTGGACAGATAGAGTATATCAGAGTGTATGATAACATGACACAGACACTGGGATGATGGTGGTCAGATAGAGGTGGGCGATCAGGTAGACTCACTGCTGCCTGTGGACAGATAGAGTATATCAGAGTGTATGATAACATGACACAGACACTGGGATGATGGTGGTTAGATGGAGAGGTGGGCGGTCAGTTAGACCCATTGCTGTCTGTGGACAGATAGAGTATATCAGAGTTAATGATAACATGAGGCAGACACTGGGATGATGGTGGTCAGATGGAGAGGTGGGTTGCCAGGTAGACTCACTGCTGCCTGTTAACAGATAGCGTATATCAGAGTGTATGATAACATGACACAGACACTTGAATGGTGGAGGTCAGATGGAGATGTGGACGGTCAGGTAGACTCATTGCTGTCTGTGGACAGATAGAGTATATCAGAGTGTATGATAACATGACACAGACACTGGAATGGTGGTGGTCAGATGGAGATGTGGACGGTCAGGTAGACTCATTGCTGTCTGTGGACAGATAGAGTATATCAGAGTGTATGATAACATGACACAGACACTGGAATGGTGGTGGTCAGATGGAGATGTGGACGGTCAGGTAGACTCATTGCTGTCTGTGGACAGATAGAGTATATCAGAGTGTATGATAACATGACACAGACACTTGAATGGTGGAGGTCAGATGGAGATGTGGACGGTCAGGTAGACTCATTGCTGTCTGTGGACAGATAGAGTATATCAGAGTGTATGATAACATGACACAGACACTGAGATGATGGTGATCAGGTAGACTCACCGCTGCCTGTTGACAGATAGAGTATATCAGAGTGTATGATAACATGACACAGACACTGGGATCATGGCGATCAGGTAGACTAACTGCTGTCTGTGGACAGACAGAGTATATCAGAGCATATGATAACATGACACAGACACTGAGATGATGGTGATCAGGTAGACTCACTGCTGCCTGTTGACAGATAGAGTATATCAGAGTGTATGATAACATGACACAGACACTGGGATGTTGGTGGTCAGGTAGACTCACTGCTGCCTGTTGACAGATAGAGTATATCAGAGCATATGATAACATGACCGAACACTGGGATGATGGTGATCAGGTAGACTCACTGCTGCCTGTTGACAGATAGAGTATATCAGAGTGTATGATAACATGACACACACACTGGGATGATGGTGGTCAGATGGAGAGGTGGGCGATCAGGTAGACTCACTGCTGCCTGTGGACAGATAGAGTATATCAGAGTGTATGATAACATGACACAGACACTGGGATGATGGCGGTCAGATGGAGAGGTGGGCGATCAGGTAGACTCACTGCTGCCTGTGGACAGATAGAGTATATCAGAGTGTATGATAACATGACAGAGACACTGGGATGATGTCGGTCAGATGGAGAGGTGGGCGATCAGGTGGACTCACTGCTGCCTGTGGACAGATAGAGTATATCAGAGTGTATGATAACATGACACAGACACTGGGATGATGGCTGTCAGATGGAGAGGTGGGCGATCAGGTAGACTCACTGCTGCCTGTGGACAGATAGAGTATATCGGAGTGTACGACATCATGACATAGACACTAGAATGATGGTGGTCAGGTAGACTCACTGTTGTCTGTGGACAGATAGAGTATATCAGAGTGTATGATAACATGACACAGACACTGGGATGATGGTGGTCAGATGGAGAGGTGGGCGATCAGGTAGACTCACTGCTGCCTGTGGACAGATAGAGTATATCAGAGTGTATGATAACATGACACAGACACTGGGATGATGGTGTTTAGATGGAGAGGTGGGAGATCTGGTAGACTCACTGCTGTCTGTGGACAGATAGGGTATATCAGAGTGTATAACATGACACAGCCACTGGGATGATGGTGGTCAGATGTAGAGGTGGGCGGTCAGTTAGACCCATTGCTGTCTTTGGACAGATAGAGTATATCAGAGTTAATGATAACATGAGACAGACACTGGGATGATGGTGGTCAGATGGAGAGGTGGGTTGCCAGGTAGACTCACTGCTGCCTGTTAACAGATAGAGTATATCAGAGCGTATGATAACATGACACAGCCACTGGGATGATGGTGGTCAGATGGAGAGGTGGGCGGTCAGTTAGACCCATTGCTGTCTGTGGACAGATAGAGTATATCAGAGTTAATGATAACATGAGGCAGACACTTGAATGGTGGTGGTCAGATGGAGATGTGGACGGTCAGGTAGACTCATTGCTGTCTGTGGACAGATAGAGTATATCAGAGTGTATGATAACATGACACAGACACTGGAATGGTGGTGGTCAGATGGAGATGTGGACGGTCAGGTAGACTCACAGCTGTCTGTGGACAGATAGAGTATATCAGAGTGTATGATAACATGACACAGACACTTGGATGATGGTGGTCAGATGGAGAGGTGGGTGGTAAGATGGAGAGGTGGACAGTCAGGTAGACTCACTGCTGTCTGTGAGAGAGTCAGTTAAGATTTCTAGTCACATCTGCATTATTTCAGCCATGTTGTTCCTTTAAAGGTACAATATCGAGATAAATACAATTAAATTAGCATTATATCAAAACCTGTCCACGAAGGACAGTAAAATAACAAGATTATAACATATTAAGTATTAACAGATGAAGTATATCAGAGTGTAAGATAACATGACACTCCCCGTTTGATGATGATGGTCAGTTGGTGAGATTGGCAGTCAGATAGGCTCGCATACAATACATATATACAAATTAGAAAGAAAAAAAGTTAAGTGACTGATAACAAGGACCTTCTGTCAAGGTCATGATAAATGTTTAGGTCACATCAGCAATATTTTAGCAATATTATGACAGAAAGTCATGCACTGCGAAAATATATATTTTACATTTTTTAAGATGTGAGCAAAGGCCAGTATAACAACTAGATCCTCACATTTTGTAGTTTGAGATAATCATTCAACAGCACAATATAAAATCGGGTTATGGATCACCAGAAACCCAGGTTAGGCCATCATCATGATCGTACTTGGTGCCATGGGGACTTGCAATACTGCTGCTTCTCCAACCAGATTTTCACAATTCCTCTAGCTGCATGGGATTGTACACATATTAAACCATCCATTACAATTCCCAAATATAAAACTGTGGTAGGAATAACATTCTGTCAGTGGCCAAAGTTCAGATGTGGCATATGTACAGACATGACAGAATCAGTCTTACGTATACCTTCACAGGTTATGAGTAGAAACCTACAGATGATCCTGAGGTAGTTTATCCGAGTAAGGTTTGGATAAGGAAAATGACAAAAAGAATGGGCGAGTTAACTGGTTTTGAGTGAGTGAGTTAAGATTCCTCGTCACATTTGCAATATTTCAGCCATATTGTGCCTTTAAAGGTATAATATCACGATAAATACAATTGAATTATCATTATATCAAAACCTGTCGACGAAGGACAGTAAAATAACAAGATTATAACAGAGTTAACTGGTTTGAGTGAGTGAGTTAAGATTTCTCGTCACTTCAGCAATATTTCAGCCATATAGTAACCAAAACAAGTTATATACATCCATGAGTGAGTGAGTTTAGTTTTACGCCACACTCAAGAATATTCCACCTATATGGCGGCGGTCTGTAAATAATCGAGTCTGGACCAGACAATCCAGTGATCAACAGCAGGAGCATTGATCTACGCAATTGGGAACTGATGACATATGTCAACCAAGTCAGCGGGCCTGATCACCCGATCCCATTAGTCGCCTCTTACGTTAAGCATGGGTCACTGAAGATCATTATTCTAACCCGAACCTTCACGGGTCCTATATATATTCATGACACATAAATTGATAATAAAAAGACATCTTCAAGAACTACATTAAGAACAACCAGTAAAATACAGATAAAGAAGCAAAACCAGCATGTAAATCTAAAACAATAAGACAATACAACAGGGCTCCAGATAAGGGCCGCATCGGCGTATGTACGGATAAAAAATATGCACGATATGGTAGGAAATAATTTAGAAAACGTAGCACATACGCACCACAGCAATGCTGTACGGACTTGGAATCATTTACAGACGTATTTATCTGAAAGAGTGTTGTTCTATTGTTTATTGACCTATTTACACAAGAGTAGCAATGTTGTGGTGCATATATGAAACGAAACACAGGATTACTGATACACCATTAAATTCCATTCAGTGCTCAAAATGTACTCTCAAGTTTTTTCCAGTACTCCTATATTGCAAAAAAAAGGAGTCTGTACTCCTGATGTTGAAAAATTATCTGGAGCCCTGATACAACATATAAAACAAGTTACAAATCGTCAACAACTGAAGGAAGATAGATCACCATACCAAGGACCATGGGTGTTATATGGTATGTAGCAACCGAAGATCAATATTCATGTATTTATTTAATCTATGTGAAAAGCATTTTTTTAAATCAAATTTTTATGTTGGAAATGATAACTGTAAATTAACTGGAAGTCTCCATTAATGCAAGCAGCTGAAAACCGACCGTCACCTTAATATTCAACGACCTCGCAGCATAAAAATGATCCGGGTCAACACTTAGCCGAGAGCCGCGATGCGGTCCTATACAGTCAAGACATGACCCTGCATCGCGGCCGAGAACACCACCTTCATAAATCCTATTCAGATTGTAGTGGCCGATTACCCCTCGTATTTTCTTGAGATTTTTTAGATATATTTCCTGTGGGTTTTTGACTGAAAAGTCGATACCGATGTACTCCCAGATAATTCCCCGTTACATACACGTAACTGTCATATTTTTGTGATCATACATTTAGATATTAATGGGCCTGAAACCCGTTGAGGTCTTGTTTTAACGATAGCGAGCTGACATGTTGACATGTTGTGCGCATGCGCCAAATTTCTATAGTTCGTATCGGAGGACATTCTTCATTAGCGGTACGCAATACTCACTCTCTCGCCTCCCGTTTTGCTCGCTCGTACTTTGGGTGAATCACACTTAAAGTATATTAAATTTATCTGCTTTTATGTCATAATTTACAGATTTTCCTTGCAGAGAGGATTCCATTCATATCTCTACAAAAAGATGTGTCCGTGGGATCTACCAGATTTATTATTAAAAAAATATACAACGCAGTGCACAGAAGACTTAACCCCAAGGATGCCGAGGTTTATTTTCTCTGAAGTTGTGAAAAATGAACGTTGAGCAACAATTGCGTTAGTGAAGCACTGCTTCTAGCTACGGCGATAACACAGATATGTAGAGTATTTAAATTCCTACCCGATGATGTAAATTTGAAGCACCAACACACAGACGGTTTGGAAAGTAGACTTTGTTAAAGGTTGTCCGCAATTTACTGTATTGAAAAGCAGTAAATGTCTTCGTTTACAGCGCGACGATTTCTTTATTTGGCATCTTTTATGAAACTTTGTGCGAATAAAATACTGCGTGATATCTGAACGACATAACAATATATGAAATGGATTTGTATGCTTATGTATAACTTTCTACGTTCAATGTGAAAAATGGCTTGACGAAAGTTGATTTTCCTCTGACGTCAAGCGACGACAGAGAGGACACACGCATGCACGCACGCACACACACACACACATATATACACGATGATCCAATCTGTTTCAATACAAAAATCCTCATTGTAACCGGATGCGTTTTGGTTCACAAATTATTATGAATTAGGAAATCGCACATGAGAAAGGAGGTAATAGCTAAATGGTGATCCTATCTACCTAGAAATCAGTAGTTAGATTCCCAAACTCTTTTGAGTATGTAGATGTATTTTGACTAACGTTGCATCATTAACAGAGATCGAGCCTTATTTTCAAATGTAATGACATTTCTGAAAATACGACACCCCATTAGTTGTATGTTGTGAATATTTGGCAACGCCAGAGAAAGATGACATATGTATGTTGTTTAGTATATCTCACCTAATTTCCGTTCAAAGTATACAAATCTCGGTTTATCATAGTATCAAGTGTCTGTTTTTTAGCTATCATTAGATCTTATATTCGTAATCTGATGGAGAAGAAGTGAGTGAGTATTGTTTTACGTCATTTTTAGCAATATTCCAGCAATATCACGGCGGGGGGGGACACCAGAAATGGGCTTCCCACATTGTGGCAGAATAAGTTGGACATGTGCACTGACGTAGGTATCAATAAATTACATTCAATAAAACCAACTATCGGGTGACGAGGTTATTATGCGAAGAGGTCGTATTGGCCACACAAGATATACGCATGAATATTTACGAAAAGGTGAGGATCCTCCGAAATGTGTGCCCCTCGTGATGAAAGAATCGCAGTCAAACTTGTCCTGCTTGACTGTTATTTTTCCATCACAAAGGATAAATATTTCCGTGCCAAAACGGTTAAAGATCTTTTTAATAATGTTAACTGTCATTTAATTATTGATTTTATAAAAGAAATTGATCTGATCGATAAAGTTTGATTGATCTGTTTTGTAGATACATGTATATGCATTTTTATCCCCCCGGAATGAATGCGGTGGGATATAGTCGTCTCCTCGTCCGTCCGTCCGTAATCATTTTGTTTCCGGAGCATAACTCAAACACCGTTCGATATTTTTTCAACAAAACTTGGTAGATATATCAAACAGATCCTAAAGTTGTGCCTTTTGCTATTTGCAGATATTTGGCATTTTTATTTTCCCGGTTTCCATGGAAACGATTCGGACTTAGTCTAAAAAATCAAGTTGGACTTTAAGTAGCTGTCAAATCATCTTCTTCTTGTTGAAAAATATTGAACGGTTTTTGAGTTAAGACTCTCGAAACAAATTACATGCCGGGGTGTGGGGTTGTGCGGGGTCGAGGGAGTGATAAATGAACTGGTTTAGTCACGATATAGCTAAAATATTGCCGGTGTGACTATAATCTTAACTCACTCACTCACCATTTGAATAATGTCCTGGATAGATAAGTAATTGGATAGTTTACCATGCATCATACTGTGTACAACGCGCGCAGCTGATTCGCTTCGGTTTCGCGAATGTCAAAGAAAATATTTCAAAATATAATATTTATGTTCCAATATTATGCCCGGATCAGGCTTCTGATTGTTCATTATCATGTGGCTATTCTTTTCATAGTTATACGAAGAAAGGTGAACCTAAAAATACCCCTTTGGTACGGAACTATCAGAGGGATGCTTGCGATTGGGCAAAGGGAGGACATATCATGTTTTTTAATTTTTTGGGTACAGTTCTTGCAGAAATAAATTGAACAGTTTAATATCATGTCATGGGATTATTGGCAATATCTAGTGATTACATCGTGTATATTATAAAAAAAACCCCGAGTATATCGTTAAACTTTTGTGACAAACGCACACCTAGTGAATCATTAAACACCATTGTCAATAAAAAGACATAATACAAATTTTATAACCATGATAATTCCTAATAAATATGTGTTTATATACATTTAAACATATATTAATAACTTTCCTAAAGTAAATCATTCTGTTGTACTAATATATCCTTTAAATTATATTTCTTTGAGAACATGCAGATCTTATCAAATTTATAAAAAAATATATGGAAATAATCTGTATCATTTGATAGCATATTGGAAGAACTATTCGATCCATGTAACCTCAGAACTTTATACATGGAGGGAAAAGCATGCAGATTAATCTATGCTGCTGTTTAAAGGATATTGCCTTAAAGGAAAAAATAGTCAATAACAATGGCAAACTGATATTTATACAGAAATATCGTAATATAATTGGATGGAAAACCATTTACCGTCAAGAACAACGAATAAGACAAAGTTCAGATAATTAATTCCAACACTATATATTATTCATAGAATGCTGACAGATAAAAACATGTTCAAATATAAAATTGTAGCATATTCTCTATATTCTTTGTGCAATGCTGAAACTGAAAATATCATTCGTTTGTTATTTGAATGTACACAGGTAAAACTATTGAGCCATAACCTTATAAAATAGACAGAAAATAAATCCGGTACTAAACTAAAAGTAGAATAGAATCACATCATTTTTTGGCTTTAAAGAAAAATGTAATCACGTGTGAATTTAATATAAACATCATTTTTCGTCAAACATTACGTCTACACAAAAAAATATCTCCATAATACTACCGAACTAAAACATACCTCCTGAAATCTATATCATTCAGAAAAATATATCTCATACAGTCTGTGAATAC
This sequence comes from Haliotis rubra, assembly GCF_003918875.1. NCBI lineage: Eukaryota > Metazoa > Mollusca > Gastropoda > Lepetellida > Haliotidae > Haliotis > Haliotis rubra. Next base: position 30,701 of record NW_025765500.1, read on the forward strand.
GACAAATTTGTGACCTTGTTTTACATAACCATACTATATTGTACGTGTCCTTTGCACTGCGTTGTATATTATAAATCTGTTTGATTCCACGGACACATCTTTTTGTAGAGATATGAATGGAACCCTCTCTGCAAGGAAAATCTGTAAATTATGACATAAAAGCAGATAAATTTAATATACATTAAGTGTGATTCACCCAAAGTACGAGCGAGCGAAACGGGAGGCGAGAGTGAGTATTGCGTACCGCTAATGAAGAATGTCCTCCGATACGAACTATAGAAATTTGGCGCATGCGCACAACATGTCAACATGTCAGCTCGCTATCGTTAAAACAAGACCTCAACGGGTTTCAGGCCCATTAATATCTAAATGTATGATCACAAAAATATGACAGTTACGTGTATGTAACGGGGAATTATCTGGGAGTACATCGGTATCGACTTTTCAGTCAAAAACCCACAGGAAATATATCAAAAAAATCTCAAGAAAATACGAGGGGTAATCGGCCACTACAATCTGAATAGGATTTATGAAGGTGGTGTTCTCGGCCGCGATGCAGGGTCATGTCTTGACTGTATAGGACCGCATCGCGGCTCTCGGCTAGTCAACACTGACAGCCAGTACGGCAAACAGGAGGCAGTTGACAAGTTTGTAGCGGTCAAAGTTGACATTTTCCACCAGCGCCCAGGACCACAAAGCTGACAGCCCATGTGTAACACTGTCAATACCTGCCCGAGCCCAGAGAAATTCGCCAAGTCTGCTTGAGACGAACGACAGGCTGCGGTCGCCGATCAGACATGTTGACAACAGCACGACTTCCAGAATTAAAGTGTTCGTCTTACTGAAAGTTTCATCTACAAACTGGCTCAGTTGGGACATTTTTACACGCTTCTTGTTCGTACTTGCAAATTCATTCTCGTTATTCGCGATGACGTGTCAATACATCGCCTGGTAGTTGATGCAATCCTGTGTTAATTACATGTACATCAGCTCTTGCATGCGTTTGTTTACAACGGAAGTGTGTCGCCACATACACTTCCGGTTACAGGTTAGTGTAAAAGTCATTAATTAAAAAGAAACGGGATATGATCTGAAACGTGCTCGCCTTCTCTTTGGTAAATGGCAGGTTTAGAAGGCAGATATTATTCACAGTCACGTAGAAATTATAATCAGGAAACGCTACACCAGGGTTATTTGAAGATAAAATATTAAAGCAGTTATCGTTAAATACAGGTTTACACTTTTTCGAATCCACTCTTTCGTGACATGTTTCATATGTTTCAAGTAATTGGGTGATTTTTTCTTACCCAAAGTTAAACAAACGCCACAAGTATGATCAGCTTGTGTAGCTCTTGTCGTCGGCTGACTAACGGGATCGAGTAGTCAGGTTCGCTGACTTGGTTGACACATATCATCGGTTCCGCATTGCGCAGATCGGTGCTCATGTTGTTGATCACTAGATTGTCTGGTCACGACTCGATTATTTACAGACCGCTGCCATATAGCTGGAATACTGCTGAGTGTGGAGTAAAACTAAACTCACTCACTCACTCTTGTCGTCGGCGCAGCTTCTAGATATATGTATTATAAAGAACCTTTCCTTTACTGCCATGAAACCGAGCACCCAGACACTCTGAGGTCATTGATGAAGCCTGTGTTTGTCAAGGAAAATATCAGCTTGTAAAACATCATTTCTACTACATGTCATACACCATTGGAAAGGTCTAATCCTACTGTTTATAAATATGACAGTTATTTATCATTCATATAATATAGGAGAGCGGAAGGTCGCTGGTTCGATCCCCGACCGCGTCATACCAAAAGACGTTAAAATATGATACTTGTTAGTCCCTGCCTGGTGCTCGGCATTAATGGGTACAACAAGGACTGGTCGGCTCGGAGTCAGTATAATGTGTCTGAGTGGGGTATTCATGCTTCACTGCGGCATGGTATCTCAGTGGGCTAGCACTATTAAACCAGCTTAAGTCTGGGCTAGTACAAGCAGCCGCACATACACATACACACGCATGCACGTCGTCATATGACCGAAATATTCTCAAGCATGACGTAAAACCCAATTTCACCTCACCTCACCTCACATAATATAACTACAAACTAAATAAGTTAATTGTTAATGAAAATGCAAGCTTAAACGTTTATAATGTCCAGATAAACCATGAAGGAAGATTTTAAAATTTGTAACATGACATAATATCCCGATAACGTTTCATTTTATCATTTCTTTTTTTACGTAATCGGAAAATTATTATAAAAAAGGTTTCTAAAATAATATGTGTGGTCGTCAATTTCCCAATATCAGCGGCTTTCCGCTCGGTAACGTGACAAAAGAGCGGAAAATACCTCCGTTTTCGAAGCTTCGTATGAATAACATGCGAGGAGTATTGTTTGATGGCGGGTATCGTTCGAAAGTTCTGAACATCAACAACATGACTGTACCTTTGCCAAGAGTATTTTTACGGTTGTAAGAAGCGATTTTATTGGATAAAGATTGGTTTCTAAAGACATTTCTTCCCGGTAGTCTGCTATAAGGATCGAGGTCAAAATCATGCACATGTCCTAAAGCACCCAATCATAATAGTACCTCAAAGGATATGGTTGTCGTAAACGAAAACTTTGAGATTTAGACGAAAGTTTTGGGTACAGTCATGTTATTCTGAACGTGTTACACAAACAATCACTACCTACACGTAAAGTATGAAACTTAATGGATGTATCGTGCTAGGTGATGACATGTGACAAAATTGCTTCATGCATATATTTTAGCATTAAACATCTTGTCCGAGCGTGAAGTTCGAGGCGACGAAAGCCGAGATGTCACTTAACTTACACTGCGATCGCACAAAAGGGTGTGTGTGTGTGTTAGTGCTTGATTAAAATGCATATAATGTTGACTCATCCTCTCTGTCTCTTTCTCTCTTTATGGCAATGTACAATATAAAAAAGTGAAATTGAATGCTCAACACAGGCATGAAAATGAGGTATTTATGAACCCTTGTACAAACAGCATGGCAGCTAGTTATAGTTAAAGGTAATTTCTTAGCCCACTTCAAAAATTGGAAATAATGTCGGGGGGGAAAATATAAAAATGCTACTTTATGGTATTTTTTAGGATGTACATGGCAGCATTTCACATCAATGAAAACAGCCTAAATGCCTAAGCAGTGACCAAGACTGGAGAACCCAAGTGGGCAATCAGCTGCCCCAAAACCAAGAAGGGGACATCCTTCATAGCCAAGAGAGACCAACACTAGGTAAAAAAGAAACAGGCAATCAATTATTTTTGCCTCTTTGCTTACTTTTGGTGAACCGGTGCACTCCAGTTTGAAAAAAATCCCACTGTTCCTATTACTGCATTTTTTTCTCTAACATATAAGTCAACACTTGTTTGCAAGGAACTGTTTTTTAATCCTCATATCTATTTTCCCTCTCAGCATTTGTTAAGACAAAAGTACTTTCTTTATTAGTGCAGATTTAAAAGAAAATTATTTTGGTTGCCAAAACAAATTATACTTAAATTGTGTTACAAATCGTCTGTAATTCAATGTAAAATGTATTCACAGAGTATGTGGAATTCTCATTCTGGAAAGAAAAAACAGGTTTCCTTCCTTCAGACTTGCAAGACACAACTGGGTAATTTTACAGGATATTCTGCCAGACACTTTCATTGAACCTAGTAAACAGGAACTGTTGAATTCGTTGACATCACGATATATATTGAAATCATATATAGGTGTCTAGGGTGTGAACTGAAATCAGTTGTGGTTGATGTCTTAAGGTCTATAGTGTTCGTCTGTTTGAACCCTGCGACTTGTTCAGATGGTAAATGCGTCCAAATTGCAGTCACCACACATGATGTTATTGGAGAGCAGTCTTGTTTTCTTAGGCTTCCATTACAGACCGCCGCCATATAGCTGGAATATTGCTGAGTGCGGCGTAAAACTTAACTCACTCACCCTTAGGCCTCCAGAAGTCCATCCAGTTAATATACACGCAAGTGTCTGCCTTCATTATGTTGGTGTACACACTGTATTCACTATTTTGTCAAAAACAGTTTGTATGCAAATAAATTATTTGCCCTCCTTTTTTGTGTGCTAGTTATCCCCCACCGCGCGTTTAGCGCGAAGCAGGGGATATAGTATTAGGCTCCGTCCGTCCGTACGAATTGGAACCGTTGACTGGATTCTTTTATACCTCGGTTCGTCAAAGTAAAAGGAAGGTGCCAGTCAGGTTTGGTGACCTTGACCTTCATTTCAAGGTCACAGGGGGACTTTAACGTTTTACCTGCACGTTAAGCTATCTCAAGAACCATTCAGTGGGTTTTCTTCATATTCAGTACCAAGCTTTATCTCAAGAACTGTTTCCTCGATTTTCTTCATATTTAACCCCAAGCTTTATCCAAGGAAGGCGCAGGGCCCATTCAATTTTGGTGACCTTCACTTAATTTTCCAGGTCACAGAGACACTTTGAAAATTTCAGCATATTAACCTACATGTTATGCTTGTCAGCGTGATACCTCAAGAGCCATTCACTGGAGTTTCTTCTTATTTGACACCAAGCTTCATCCAGGGAAGGCGCAGGACCAAGTCAATTTTGGTGACCTTCACTTAATTCTCAAGGTCACAGAGACACTTTGAAGATTCCAGCATGTTAAATCGCATATTCATCAAGATATCGCAAAAGATATTCAGTAGATTTTCTTCATATTTGTCACCAAGCTTCATCTAGGGAAGGCCCAGGGCACAGTAAATTTTGGTGACCTTCACATAATGTTTAGGGTCACGACGACACTAAGAAGATTTCAGAATGTTAACCTGAATTGTCAGCAAGATATACTAAGTAAAAAAAAAACAACTTCACAAAATGTAATTTGAAAAATAATGGATAATTTTTCTCTGATGATACATCTATGCATCCGAAATGGGATCCCTATCTTTCGACTCTAGAAAAACGTTCTAACGGTACTTGAAATGCCACGATTGTGAAATGTGCAACGTGAACGTGCCGTTGGAATGTTGCAAGCGGGAAGATCAGTTATTGATGTCGCAAGAGCAATGGGATGCAGCCATCGTACTGTGTATGACTTGCGAGGTCGTCTACAACAAACTCGAAATTGGTTGCGGGCTGCCAATCTCCATTCTCGACGTCCATATCGTGGGCCAATATTGATGCCGTTTCATCAACGTCAACGTCCGCTGTGGGCCCAAAGTCACCTCCGATGGACCCAGAGAGACTGGAACCGAGTCGTCTTTAGCGATGAATCGCGGACGGCAGAGTCTGGAGACGACGTCGTGAACAGTATGCCCAATATTGTGTACAGGAAGTCGACAGATTCGGGGGCGGAAGTTGCATGGTGTGGGGTGCTTTCTGTGGGAATAACCGTTCCCGACTTCTGGTCATCCGTGGAAACCTCACAGCTGCTGCTTACCGCGACCAGGTGCTCACCCCTGAACTCGTTCCTTTCATGGCGGCTCATGGCCCAGGTCTTCAGTTCCAGCATGATAATGCTCGGCCGCATACCGCGATGTTGACACGAAATTTCCTTCAAAACGCTGGAATCAACGTCATGGACTGGCCATGGAGGTCCCCTGACCTTAATCCAATAGAGCACGTTTGGGATGCACTTGGGAGAAGGCTTCGTGGTCTTTTGCAGAATTTGCAGGAACAATGGCGCAGAATCCCCAATCACGTGTTCACCAGCATCAGGCAGTCGATGAGGAGACGGTGTTTGGCAGTGGTGAATGCGCGGGGCGGCCATACACGATATTGAACTGAGAAATTTCGCATTTTTATTCTTGTGACTTGACATTCTGTATTCCCATGTTTTGGAACGGCGGTGTAGCCTAATGGAACTGATTATCGCACTGTCAGTGTATCGAGTACATCACACAGATCTCAGCAATGAAATAATAACAATTTAACCATCTTACCATCTCCTGTTCTTTTATAGTGCCCTGAAGAAAGAATGTGAAGTTTCTTTTTTGACTCAGTATATTTTAAGAACGGTTCACTGGATTTTCTTCATAGACTTTCAAGACTTCCATTGAATGTTTTTCAATTAGCGAATTCTTTAGTACTAGTTTTGCATAATCCATACACTATGAAATTCATGTCAAGGTCAAAGTCAGTGTTGAAAATATGTGTGTGTTTGAACAACTAAACAGCAAGATATCAAGACAGGTTGACTGGTCATGTTTTTTATGACATTTAACTTCATCTTAAACTTTCATTTCTATATAAGTTTGATTTGACAATTTGCGGCGGGGGATTATGTCACCTTAGTGACAATGCTTGTTATTTCTTGATTTGATCGCATGTCTTTCTTTGGGACTGATCACACTTTACACGTTACTACAAGAACACAATGAAGAATTATCTTTTTCACTAGCTGGCAGTTAAAGAGAATGATAAGGATTTGTCAGTTCTATGTTTTTGTCTATATTTCTTCATTATATCAATTAGACTCTCTCAGCAAATTTGTCTTTATCATTTTACATATTTACGTATATTGTGCAGATTTATTTGACTAAGTATCACAACAAATAACCGATGCTCTACGATGTGCCCAAAGGGTAACGTTTGTGTCTGTGTTTCCCCGGCAGTTGCTGTCGCACGACGAGCACGAGTAGCAGTGAAATGCGCTGTATCTCAGTTGTCTCGTATTGCAAATATACGGTTGTTAGAATTTACAACGCTGACATTGATCGGGTGGGCCCGAGGGGTTTTGAGTGTCGTTTGTTGAGATGGATTTTATACCACTTTCATTCAGGGTATGTTTCATAGAGATAGTTTGTTTAACGCAATGTGTCAACGAAGTCAGCGAGCCTGATCACACGATCGCGTTAATCGCCTCCACTGACAAGCATGGGTTGCTGGGGATCAATGCTATCCCGGATCTCCTCGGGACAGTTAATTTTCGTATCTTATCACAGGGAATGATGTCTGACACTGATAGTTTCACTTAGTCGACAAGGTTCAGAAAACCCATTTGTTCGCTCTTTTATCGAAAAAAATCCCAGACCAATTTTTTGATCGTATTTACAACATTTAGCCATCTGTAAATCATTGAAGTGTTTTGGTCGATACTTGAATGACAAAAACAAAATTCTTTTTTGGCTTTTAAGATATGTTCCAGTGCACAGATCCACATTTAGCTCCAAATATGTGTACAGATGGCTATTAAAGACATATTTGACATTCCATAAACACGGGCGTTGCTTATTTAGTTATTTATAAAATGGTCTCGGAATATTAAATGATCCAAGGAACATTAACGCTTAATTAATTATCGCTTTCGGTTCCGCTGCAGTCATATGTTTATTCTGACTCGTGCTGAAGTCAGGCGATGGGAATACATCTGTTTATGTGTGTAAATCTGAGTGAGTGAGTTAAAATTTATAGTGATATGAATAGATTTTTTTTAATATAAGATCTACGAAGACGTTAATGTTATAACAGTTAGTAATATTCCATCTATATACTGTCCATACAAAAAAGGTTTATATTTCTAGATGTTTAATGTATAAAAAACAATTTGTTCTTAGAACAATTTTGCTGAAATTATCGACGCTAAATATTAACTCACTCCCTCACTCACATGGCGGCGGTCTGTAAATAGATTGCGAGTGGACCAGGCAATCTAGTGATCAACATTATGAGCATCGATTTTCGCAATTGCAATACGATGACATGTGTCAACCAACACCTGTTTCGGGTAATCGCTTCCTACGACAAGCATGGGTTGCTGTAGACCAATTCTAACCGGTGTATCCTGGCCAATCTGTTTCAAGACACTGTGGGCGATATGACATGCGTGTCACGAGTATCATGATAGTTTGTTCGTTCTTTTCTTCCACAAAATATCAGCGACTGTAAATGCCTGAGACTGGGTCAGACTATCTAGTGGTTGATGCCATGAACAACGAACCTCGTCATCAGGCTATGACGACACACAGTCAGCCACGTCACATGGTCACAGCAGCATCACCAGTCAGTTTTATAGGATCTATTTTTGAAATTATGACGCATCATTGCTATTGTAATTATCACAATATATTCTCTCTCATCAGATTTCATATTGTTAGGGCGGTGGATAGCCTTGTGGTTAAAGCGTTCGCTCGTCACGCCGAAGGCCGGGGTTCGATTCCGAACATTGGTAAAATGTGTCAAGCCCATTTTTGGTGTCCACCGCCGTGATATGGCTGGAGTATTGCTTAAAGCGACGTAAAACCCACTCACGCACTCATATTGTTAACCTGATATGGCTTAATTAAAACATGGTTAGACGGCTGACTTTGTGTGCTCGCGATTAGGTGCCTGACTCTGAAGAGAGTAGGTTCCAATCCCGGAAGGCAATCAACCCAACAAATGAACTACAATCTATATTTAACTGAGAAATGCGTTACATTTGACCACTTTCTAAATTGAGATTGTGTATTCGTTATAGAGAACACCCTTTTGTTAAATACATATACTGACTCGTAACATTAAAATAGATAGGTCAACGTGACCACTGGCGTTTAAGTCCCATACATTAAAGATTTATGATAGCAACAGAGATATCAGCCAGTATTTTCAAACCCACAGTGGCGGGTTGCCTTTCAAACAAGACTGTTATCAGCTTGCGTGACTTGCAACACGAGTATTACTCATAGGCCGGGGTAATCTGACATAGGAAGCTCCCTGAATCTAGATCCTGGACTAGCTGGGAATAGATTTATCTGATAATTGTTGAGATTAGCTCGCAATTACGTAGTGAGCATAGCCACATTAATTGACAGTTCAAAAATATTATGAAGCCGAATGTCTATGTGTGTGCGCGTGCGTGCGTGCGTGCGAGCGTCCGCCCGTGATGATTTCATTTACGACCGTCAACATCATGACCAGTTTTCCTAGTTTATCAACTTTGGCACCATTCGTTTAGGCCAGAATATTGCATGCCCACCTAGTGTTTTGTTGTCACTCAGGGATATGAAATGGTTAGTGGAAACTATATCCACTAGATGCGTAGCTTGGTTTGATCCCAAATACCTAATAGTTCAAATATACTGATGCACAAATGAATGTACACGCCTGTTGTTTGGGGTTTATTTTCCAAAACACGTTGCCAAGCAATGGGACTGTCATATCAACCCTGCTTCACAACGTTACAAGGATTTGTATCGAAACGTCGCACTCATAAATGACGAAGATGTTATCCATAACGTTTGTCTATATTGTACTTCCCAACTTCTAAAATGCCATCCAAAAACATCGACTGATTCGCCTACTTTAGGCTGTTAACGTTAGGCACTGGCCACGTTGCGTTTTTGTACATATGCGTTGATTGGGCACGATATTGTATACTCAAAACAGACTGCCTCAACACAAGGTGTATATTTTGTTCTTTCTTTTTATTTTGAACTGGCATTGCAAATCAGCCTTTGTCTCATTTTGTATTCAGCGACGTTATCATGACACGCCTGGTGAGTCAGACACATAGAGTACAATTATAACTTTCAATGACAAACTATTTTCGTACAATATGAACACTAGATTGTTACAATTATGTATGGATATTTTATGTTTGTCGATCATGTTCACAGACAGAAAATAATTGAAGCCACTTCACACAAAAAGCCCAATTTCGATTCTCACAGGGTACAATGTGTGAAGCAGACTTGTGGTGTCTCTCGCCTAGATATTGCTGGAATGATGCTGTACCTCACTCACTCACTCCGCTGCTTTACTTTAACTAGAGTGAACTCAAGGGAGTGCAACCTACATGTATTTCTTATCTCAAAGTGAAGAGATCTCGACGTACCAACTCCGCCTCTCATAAACACCCTACTCCTCGCCAAGCCTTTAATACCCGGTCGTAAGGTCAATATTGATTTTCACATGGAGCACAGTTAAATTCCTCGTTGGCGAGGTTGTATAACACGTTATAAACTCGCCTTATCTATCAACTACGTCATATTACAATACAAGCCCCCCGATCTCTGTATATGTGTAACTAACTGTGCACTCGTCTGCGGAGACGGATCTGCAAGGTAAGAAGTGTATATTTATATTTATGACATTTAATGATTTTATTGCACAAAACAAATTGACATAAATATGGTAGTCACATTTCTTTATCCAAACAGTAACAGCCTTTAATACTTGTGATCAGGCAACTCATAAAAGATCCGTACTTTAGTTATTCTAGTCACAAACATTGTGTACATGTTTTCAAACTACAACTTCATTTTTGGCACAGTGAAATATACTGTAAATATAAAATAATATTTACATGACCACTTAAATTGACTTGAATTTAGATAATTATAGGGGCCTACTATACTCCAGTCTAAACATAGATATTAAACATATCACATTTGGTCAAAATCCTGGTACAAATTGTCTAACGTGCACCAGAACAAGATGAAGTGTCATCAAAAGTCATACATTACTTCCTGCTTGAATCGAGGGCGAAGGGTAGTCTGGTGATTAAAGCGTCCGCTCGTTACGCCGAAGGCCCGGGTTCGATTCCCCACACACGTACGGGTACAATGTGTGAAGCCCATGTCTGGTGTTCCCGCCGCGATATTCTTAGAATATTGCTAAAAGCGGCGTAAAACCATACTCACTCAATGACTCCCCCGACATGATGTTGCTGAAATATTGCTGAAAGCGGATTAAGAAAATACTCAGTCACTCACCCTGAATGAATGAGTGAGTGAGTGAGTTTAGTTTTACGCCGCACTCAGCAGTATTCCAGCTATATGGCGGCGGTCTGTAAATAATCGAGTCTGGATCAGACAATCCAGTGAACAACAGCATGAAAATCAATCTACGCAATGGGGAACTGATGACATGTGTCAACCAAGCCAGCGAGCTGACCACCCGATCCTGTTAGTTGCCTCTTACGACAAGCATGGGTTACTTAAGGCCAATTCTAACCCGGACCTTCGCGGGTCTCACCCTGAGTGAAGCTATTCGCAGTTCATTTCATAAGTGAATGTCTTTCAAAGAAACCTGCGCGTAAATGTTACATTTTTATTACATAGCAAAACATTATTTCTTTATGTCAACATTACATTGCATGCCATTGCATCCTTATTACATAACATTACATTACTATCGCATAACAGAATATCCTTATTACATTACATTCTTATCACATTACATTCCTATTGCATTACAGAACAGAACATTCTTATTACATAATAGAACATTCGTATTACATTACATTTTTATACCATTACATTACATTTTTATACCATTACATTACATTTTTATACCATTACATTCCATTCTTATTACATACCATTACATTACATTTTGATTACATACCATTAACTTACAATCTTATTACATATCGTAACTTTACATTCTTATTACAATACATACCAGTATATTACATTTTTATTACTTAACATTATATTATATTCATTTAACATAGCATTCCATAACATTCTTATTACACTATATAACATTACATTATTATTACATAGTACCAACATTACATCCGTATTCGTTTCCGCATACTTGTGCACGCTCAAAGCGCTAACACAGTATTACCCCCCGATAACCCCAGCTGCCTGTGAGACGCTAGAAGTTTATAGTGGCATGAGTTATCCCACCGGATAACAGAGCAATTTTGAACAAAATCACTTGTTTAAGGTGAAACCACATGTATCAGATGTGCGACAAAAAAAAAACGACAAGGCTTGTGGGCTTGATTGCGTTTACAACGAATACATAAAATCTTCGCTTGGTGTAATGATGCCTGCATACGTAAATCTTTTTATTTGTGTTTTAAACAATGGTGTAGTACCTGAAGCTTGGGTAACAGGTTATATAACACCAATTTTCAAAGGCAAGGGGAACCCATCAAATCCTGATAACTACAGGGGTATTACCATTGTAAGCTGCTTGGGCAAACTATTCACCTCAATTATTTCGGACAGGCTTCAAAATTACTCAGAGTCCATTGAATTGATAAATAAATCATAGGCAGCCTTCCGTAAATCCTTTTCAACTATAGATCATGTTTACGTACTTAAATCACTCATCGACATATACAAAAATCTTAACAAGAAATTATGCTGCGCCTTCATTGATTTTAGCAAAGCTTTTGACAGTGTTTGGAGAAATGGGTTATGGATGAAATTGATCAAAGCTAATGTATTAATATAAATGTTTTATAGTTATTCATAATATGTATCAGCAAATCAAATCATGTGTTAAACTTAACAATGTCATGTCACCCCTATTCTCATGTAACACTGGTGTTAGACAGGGGGAGAATTTATCACCGTTTTTATTTGCTTTGTACATAAATGATCTTGAATCCTTCCTGTGTGTTGTATATACCTCTCTTTGATCGGAAAGGGGCGTGGCCGAAGAGCGTCGTAGCGATTGGTTTCCGATCATAATTTCACCCAATCGGAGGCATTCGACCGCGTGACGTCACGACCAGACGCGGTACCGTCACCGTCGGTTCATTGTCCTCTTTGTCTCGAAAAAAAATCGATACATTCGCGAGCCGCGATTGGTTTCCGATCATAATTTACCAAAGGGAACGATTGCTCGCTATAAAAGACTATAGCGTCCCCACGCTATCGTCATTAGCGTCATCAACGTTCGAAATATCGTTCCCAGGACGTCAAATATTAAAAAAATCGAGGTTAATACGTTCATTTTATTTATTACTTTATATATTAGGCGAAATAGAACTGACGATTTAAAAACAATAATCATAATAAAACCACACAAAAGCATTTAAAAATTTATAATAAATTGACCTAAGCCTTTAACATTACCCCTTTTGTTTCAACAGCGATGCCGGTAAACTAGACTATAACCTTCAGGCTCGTAGTAACAAGTCCTTATAAGCATAGACAGAAATCTATTTCCGGAAAACCACAAGCAGTAGTACACGAGACAATACAAAATTTACAACGATAAAAATAATGAATAAAGAGATGGAGGGAGTTTACGCTAATTCAAACGCGCAAACAGTTGAAAATATATCGGGCAATACGGGTATTAGATACGAAAATGGGTATATAAGTTCTCAATCAGTTCACGCATTGCCGGTAAGAGTATTAGGGCGCCGATAGTAACAGTCCGCGGACCCGATCGACCCTGATGAAACGAAAGAATTCCATTCGAGGCTTAGCCTGAACCGCCACTCGAGCGCACACGATCGATATTTAACGGCGATAACAGCGACTTTTACGCTATGACTATACGGGTATGAGAAGCATTTGACGAAATGAAAACATAAACTGAAAGTACTCACCACGAGTATAAATCCAATACAATTCCTTCGTAAACTCCAAACACACCGCGAATGCCGCTCCAAATCCTGAGAAAATATTCTTATCTTCCCCGGCGTTTTGTCAAATATTCGAGTCAGGTGAATATCTTATAAAAATGCGGCCTAGATTACGTGTACTCGGTCGACATATTTTATAACAGAACCCCCTAACAATTTATTTTTCTAAAACAAAATACAATTTAAAAACGAAAATATATGGACAAAAAGAGCTAGCATTAACTATGGAGCTGAAATGCAATAATAAAACACTAAAGATGGACAATAAATAATTACTGAACAGATTAAAGCCAAAGTTTTAAAGATGTACAGAAAAAAGAACATTTTAACTTAGAATAAAAACAACAATAGCAATAACAATAACAAAATACTCCACAATAAATGGATAATCTTTGAAATTTGAATCCTACCCGAAAAATATATTTCTGTATGAAAAATGGAATGATGAAATCAATATCGTAATTATTTTATTTTTTATTTTTTTTAGAGAACTTAAAATTAGAATAATTAATCGGAGTTGTCAGTAAAATAAAATAATGTACTTTAAAATCTAAAGGATAATTTGAGATACTAGACCGGGTAGGATTCAAATTCCAAAATTTACATCGTGGAGATACGCTCCTCCATTTCCGACATGATTGCGCGGCCCAATTGTACTAGCAGTAGTAGATCTTGCTTGATCTGAAAAAGATAAGGACAAATACAATTCAGAATTAAAATAAATCTAAGTCGCGTTAGCCGTTTTATTTTCGCGTCTATTAGTATAAATGAAAACTCACTTTGTCCGGGGACGAACTTTTCCCACTGACGGCTGTCTCCTCGATCCAGGAAGGAGACTGGGGGGAATCTTTCTGGGGGGAGATCTTTCTGCATTTTCTAAATTCACAGAAAACAAATACAGGATTATACGTCTTATATACGGTAACGCGCAGTAGAAATTAAACGCGTATGCGTGAAGATTATAGCTAAATCTAATTGGTACCGTTAACAGTGCACTGGTTTACTGATACTCGCATATACCGTGTATGAAATCGATTTTGATACAAATGAAATCTAACTTACATTACTGACGACACTTCGCCGCCAAAACTAAGGCGTTGCCGCGCCTTATAGGGGTTCGCCAAGCCGAAAGGTGTGCTCACGGGGGTCTCCGTTATCCACGACGGCGATCGTGGAGGACATGCTGCCGGTGTGTCCATCTTTCTGGATTTGCTAAATTGACAAAACAGAAACAAATTCAGAATTATGCGTCTTATATACGGTAACGCGTAGTAGAAAATAAACGCGCGAGCATCAAGATTATAGTTAAATCAAGTTTGTACTCTCTGCAGAGGACTGGTTTACTCATACTCGTATATACCGTGTATTAAATCGATTTTGATACAAATGAAATCTAACTTACATTATTGACGGCACTTCGCCATCAAAGCTGAGGCGTTTCCTAGTCTTGCCGGGGTTCGCCAACCCCAAAGGTGTGCTGGTGCATCGGCTAGAAAAGCCGCCTCCTGTCACCGACAGTCAATTTTCTGGGCCTCCCTGCGCCTCCCTGGTGCTCAATGCCATACCCATTTGCAATAGTTTCAAAACACGATAAACAGTGGACAAAAGGGATGTCTGTTCTACTTGAAATCACTTTAGCTGATTTGAAGTCCTTGTTATAATACTCTAAAATCAACTTCCTCTTCTCAAAATCATCCATACCGAGGATCACTGAAAATGTCGTCTGCTAGCAAGTAAACAAAGGGGGATGACTCTTCACAAACTAATGAAAAAGGATTAACGGAGTTGTCTTTCTAGAATGAAACCAAGCACTTGATAGCTGGTCAAAGTTGTTTATACTAGAAATCCAATTAAACATATTCCTTAAATTCTGAATAGTTTCTGGTCATACTATACTTTTATGCAGTCATTTAGCACAATAACAATCCATTCCATTTGTAAAATCCGTTTTTCTTTACATGTAACAACGGACGCACAAGGCCAAACTCTTCTTTCTTTATTTCTTGCTTAACGTCTCACTCAGCAATATTCCAGCTATCTGTAAAAAATCGAGTCTGGACCACACGCACCAGTCATCAACAGCATGAACATCGATCTACGCTACTGAGATACAAACTCAGCGAGAGAGATCACCCGATCCCGGTAGTGACCTCTTCCGACAATCATAGGTTGCTCAAGACCAATTCTAAACCGGATCTTCACGACCCATACCATTCACTGATTAAGGCTGATCAATGTCCTCCTTCTTTTGGAAGACCTGACGGAAATGTAAGGCAACAGAGGTATATTTCGATGTTGTACCAGTCGGCTTGGAATGACTCCCTAGTAACAGTGATATATGCTTGTAAACAAATTTACCCTGAAGTATGAGTCAAGTCAAGTCAAGTATTTTTATTCCGTATGTAGGCCACAGGCCCATATACAACATACATACATTTGTTTACAAATATAGATACGCTTTAAAGGGCATACATATCAATAATACACGTGTTATTTGTTCAAATAGATTTCTTGTCAGTATAAATATAATATTTAATATAAACATATATACACACCTTTATAAACATTTAAAATGGAAAAATGTGTGGTTTAAAGAAAATTTATTGGAGTTTGATTGCTCTGATTTTATAAGCATGAAAGATATATTTACACAAATTTCTTAAAAGTGTTTCATTATTTGTTGATAACAGGGACTTAAATTTATAGTAGTTTGGTTGTTTCTGATATACATATGGCAAGTATTTTAATCTAAGGGAGTTATATTCAGTACATATAAAAATAGAATGATATTCATCTTCCACACCCAGCTTACACAATGGACAATTACGTTCTGCAACCTCAACATTTAACCATCTCCCCTCATTATACTTTAACCTTAATAACCCACATCTAAATTTGATCAAAATATTTCGAAACTTTTTGTCCAAGATACATGATAAATATTTTTCTGGAGTTAACAGACTTTTAATCTCTCGGTAAATACGGTATCGTGAACTGTTATTCAATGTACAGTTCCATGATTGAAAAAACATATTGATTGCAACAGTCTTGAATCTATTTACAAATGAAGCTGCATCACCAACTGTCTGAGACATCCAGACGTAACCAAATCCATGTGAAAAAAGTATTTCTCTAATATATGAAGCATATGTCTTATATCCACAGTTATCTTAATACATTTGCATTTTGTACACTTTCAAGGGAGTTCTATCTTGATGCATATGAATAACCTTTAACCAATACTTTAAAGTTTTACACCATGCGCTTCCACACTCGCCATATACAATAGCAGTAGGTGTTTGAGGGCTGACATTCAAAAAACGTTTGCAAGCTGTTAGATGAACCTTTTCAATTTCATAAAATTTATGTATTCCCCAGAGTTCTGCCCCATACAGTAATATCGGCTGTATCTGCGCATCAAATATCTTAAAATACACACTGGGGTCTACTATTCCAATTCCATTTAAATTACTTATTACTTCCATTAAAGCCCGCTTACCCCTCAGTGCTAAATCATTGATGCAATTTCTCATCTTAAATGATGATGAAAATATAACTCCCAAATATTTATAAGTATTTAATGTTGTTATTGGTTGGTCATTTTAAAACCACTTTTCATTTCTTGCTAAGCGCCCTTCCCTTCTAAAAACAACAATATTTGTCTTGTCTAAGTTTACTTTTAGACCTGATTATTCAGTGTAATTATGTAGAATATTAAGTTGATTCTGTAAGCCTGGAATTGTATCAGACATAAGAACAACATCTTCGGCAAACATAAGTAACATGATTTCTAATAAGTCTGGAAATAACTGCACTCCATATTTATCATATCTAGATATGTCGTGTGATAATTCACTAATGAGTCAGTACCACGATTTGTAGCTGAAGACGAGGTGCCAAAGCACAAACAAAATGTGAAAATCAATCTAGTTTTGTGCCTCCCTGGCACAGTGGTTAGTGAGTGTTTTACTGAAGTGTGTGTTCTGAAAAAGCTTTTATCACGTATGTTAAGCTGTTTATCTGACAGTGAACGTATATAATTCTAATGGGCTATCGGCAACTGGTGTGTTATCCAGGCAAGTGCCATATTTAGATCGATGTACAAATGCAAGTGAAATTACCTGCCAGACAAATCAGAATGAAGGTTTCATCGGTTTCACGGTAGAATATAGCGTGTGGTATGATGCTATTTTATAAGGTTCTAAGATCATCCTAGACTTCAATGCAACTATGATTCACAATACTTGGAACATTGCATTTGTGACAAGGTACACATTTGTGCGGAAAAATCAATACATTTGACATTTTGAAAATGACGACGAAAAGAACCCTAAGTTATTGGCTATCTAGACCTATGTATATTGCTAACTTCATGATAAATCGTCTCAAGCATTAATTTTTTCGTGTGCACAACTATATTGTCCATTATAAAGTTGGTATAAGTTCAACCGTTTTAAATATCTAAAAAGGGTCCGCGAAGTATTCATATATATACATTGGCTTCAGCATCCTAAACGTGTACATTATGGAAAATATACCTGAAAGTTATATTCATGTGATGCCACACATTGGTTGCAAATGATTTGCATGTGACTTAAGAAAACACCATCACCGAAGGAAACCATATATAATCGTGCTCATTAGGGATACCCGTGAAGGTCCAGGTTAGAACATTGGCCTTCAGTAACCCATGCTTGTCGTAAGAGGCGACTAACGGGATCGGGTGGTCAGGCTCGCTGACTTGGTTGACACATGTCATCGGTTCCCAATTGCGCAGATTGATGCTCATGCTGTTGATCACTGGATTGTCTGGTCCAGACTCGATTATATACAGACCGCCGCCATATAGCTGAACTATTGCTGAGTGTGGCGTAAAACTAAACTCACTCAGTCACTCACTCATAAGGGACCCTGATACACAACTTGCATACATCTCTTAGGGTCCTGAAGGACGGTTCTGTCTGGGCACAGTTGTCAGCCATCATTAAACCAAAGCACGGCTCATGTGTGCATGCTGGCGGGTATTACAGGTTATTTGCGTATAACGGCGCAGGAAATTCTCACTCACTCCGATGTTTTCCTCTAGCCGCTTTAGCCTGACCGTACAGGTTTTGTGTGATAAAAATGACGCTCAGTCGTCTATGATGACACCCCTGAGTGAATAACAGCTCCATGTCTTTCGAGTCCAACACTTGGACCATCAGATCGCCCAAAACGATGAGACCGTGCTGACCGTCGGCAAAGTCTTCGATTTCTTCGGGTGCGGGTAGGCAAGAATGTAAACTCAGTCGTGGCACTGTTCTTTCCATCTGGTCAAAAAACGGTTAGATTCTTATTATATAACATTCCATTATATTCTTACTACATTACATTCTTATGAAAAGACCTGACATTGTTAATGCATTAGTCTTAATGCATTACATTGCCTAAGATTTGCATTATTACATCACCTTATATCACAATATTACATCACATTATATCACATTATTACTTTACATTACATAACTAGTGTCAACTATTCCATCAGATATGTAAGATGGCAAAAGCAGCAACTGTCGATTTAACAAAAATAACCCTAAAACATGTTATTCATGACACAGCATAAACATAAACATGGCAGCTGCTTTCTCCTTCCTTCACTGTGCTGGACTCGGGGTTTCACCGTACATGAACTATGTGTAAAACCTAAAGCATATGCTTGGACATTAAGTGCAGATCTAGATTTACAGCACTCGTGCTAGCAATAAAACATCTGCTTGAGAGAAAATCAGCAATCAGCATTCAGTCAGCATGACCTCAATATAAAACAGACTTAACTTTACTCTGCCAAAGGAGCATTGCACTGCCCACGCAACGATATCTAGGGCTCAAGTGGTGTGAACGATATGAAATTATAAGAATTATTATTTAAAGCTTTATTGTATTTTAATAATAAAAAATAATGTATATATTTTGGTCATCTTTGGGTTTCCATTTCTTCTTTTTTAATCGAATATGTAATAACTTACAGTAATATTATTTAACTTAATAAGTGAATACTTATACATGAGTGGAAACAGAAAATCGATGGTAAAATCAGCATTGTTGATCAATCTATACCTATACTCTCAATTGCGCATGCGGGTGGCACAGCAGAGGTCATGAATCAGTCGAGAATACTTGGATATCATCCGGGTACTCACGGGAGAAAAACAATAACAAAAGCAGCAAGCAGTCCACGGAAATTGCTCTGGATCAGTGCCTCTTTAAATATGTTCATCATATGATTGTTTTGATAATGTTTTGACACGGTCGGCTTCTGTGTGCGTTGTGTTCATTTCCATTAACCACCAGCCTTGTAATAACACGTCAATGAGATTAGCCATGTGCTAAAATAACACCCAAACTTCAAAGCGTACCACTTGTGGACATCCTGAGGGTTTATTCTCATGAAGTCACCAGCTTGGAGAAACACTAATCCCTACTGGGTGACTTCGTGCGAATTTCGCTAAATAGCCAATTATTGCAATTTGCTGTAAAGCACCGCCAATCATATATGGCTGCAAGCGTTTAATATTTGTAATATGGGCCGATGACCTACATACACTCTGCGAATAAAGACTATTTAATAAGATATGAACTGGTGTACTGATTTCTCTAGAAATTATTTAACGTGATCTAATATGAATAATGTATTAAACATTTAGTCATCTTTTATTGTAAATGACCAAATTAATTAGTTACACTATGAGGTTTTTAAGAAGGAATTCATTTGGGTTGTGTGCCCGTGTGTGGACAACATAACCAATTATCTATTAACAAGTTCATGTTATTTCGTGAATACACCAATAGCATAACACCGTCTCTGACCACAAACCCAAACAGGTTGTTCTCTATTCGCCTACATCCCAATTCGCCTTCAGTCTTAAAACAACATTTCATGGTCTGGTGACTGTTGATTACGCAATGATAAACCACCCAAACGGTCCATCCCTTGTGGCAGGTGTTAATAAGAGGGTTTATTCTCATGAAGTCACCAGCTTGGGCAAACGCTAATCCCTACTGGATGACTTCGTGCGAATTTCGTTAAATAGCCAATTATTGCAATTACGGGACATAGTCAGACTAAATTTACTAATCCGGATTAGGACCGACAGACAATTTGAAATAGGGGAGATGGCAAAACTGTTTTATTTGCACATATACATCGATGTTACATACATCATCAACAGCACTAATTTACAAACTAAGCAGTTGTGCTGCTGCATCGGCATACTCCAAAACGGCGAAGTTGTTGACCTGGAGTCTCGTCTTCAGCTGGTCAAGTTTGTTGTCCAAATCTCTGTACTTCCTCCTCTTGGGAGGCCTCCTTTGGCCAGCATCGAACTGTTGTCTGCTCCATCTTTAAGAACTGGATCAGTTCCGAACTGTTGGGTTGGGCCTTGCACACCAACTTCTTCGCCATGTTGTGCCATCCTGTAACAGCAAGGATGGTGTACAGCTTGTAAAATATACTGAGTCAAAAAAGAAACTTCACATTCTTTCTTCAGGGCACTATAGAACAAGATGTAAGATGGTTAAATTGGTATTATTTCATTGCAGAGATGTGTGTGATGTACTCAATACACTGACAGTGCCATAATCAGTTCCATTAGGCTACACCGCCGTTCCAAAACATGGGTATACAGAATGTCAAGTCACAAGAATAAAAATGCGAAATTTCTCAGTTCGATATCGTGTATGGCCTTCCCGCGCATTCACCACTGCCAAACACCGTCTCCTCATCGACTGCCTGATGCTTGTGAACACGTGATTGGGGATTCTGCGCCATTGCTTTTGCAAGGCAGCGCCAAGTTCCTGCAAATTGTGAGATTGGTTCCTAAGACCACGAAGCCTTCTCCAAAGTGCATTTCAAACGTGCTCTATTGGATTATGGTCAGGGGACCTCGATGGCGTTCATTCCAGCGTCAATATTGGCCCACGCCTCTCGAAGTTGGGATGAACTTGACCTGTAGCTGTGCATTTGCCGTGGTAGGACTTAGTGACGAAAGTGGCCCGGGACCTCTATTTATATTTGTCATAAAATTGTTTAACAGAGTTCACTAATAAATGTCAATTAATTTACAGTGACTTGAAGTGAACACCAGTTCAGCTCATTAGCGTCTCTCGCTGAGTGACCAAATGACTAATCCGTTAATCCCTAATCCTTTAATCCTGATTGGATTAGAAACTTAAGTGCGAATAGTGTTCACCCTACTGGAGAAGACACCAATAAGAGGGTACCAATTAGAGATATACTCTACAACAATAAGCCTATTATTCCCTGGCAAGGGTTCATTTTTATGACATTAATAAACCCTGTCCTATCAGTCAGTGGGTCCGGTAAACTTTTATAACATCCTTGATTTAACGTAGGGCTATGTACTTTGTGTTTACACAAACCATGACAGGGGAAACATTATTTGAGCTTCTGTCGATAACAAGTAAAACATACACTTAAAACGGTATTTTGGAAAAGGCTAGCCATACTAGGGGCAAATATAACAGTCAATATCAATTTTTGACACTTTCAAAAATGTATGTTCAAGCGTCAGATGCAGTTACATTAATATAAAGCACAAATGAATACTATCAAAATACGGCTTATTCCTGCAGGTCTCATGAATAAATATGTCCAATTCAAGATGCATTATGTATATCAACACCTAGAACTGTAACAGAAAAAAACATGCGTGAAATAGTTAAGTTTATACACCCATGGGGATCCTTGGGCAAAGAAGAAACTGAAAGAAGTAGTGGTAAAATCCTTCATAAATTTCCCAAACTTGGAAATATGATATTTCCAAATTGGAATTTTTTGCAAATCACCATTATTTTTCTTGTGCTTAATATAGAAAGGTGTTAACTCTAATCTGCGAAAGGAACCTAAGCAACTGCCTACGCAACGATATATTGGGCTCAAGTGGAGTGAAAGGTACGAATTTATATAAATTATTACATGAAACGCTATTGTAACTTAGTCAATATAAACAGAATATATATACTGAAAGGCAAAAGAAACGTCGTAATATTGGAAATGACATTTGAGTATCAATGGAGTATTTGAACCAATTTTTTTAAATATACACCGGAAGTCAAGTTTGAGGAAACATGAATCGTGGTCGTATACCCTGCATTGCCCAATAAAGAATTGTTTGAGATTGAGGTTAGAAATGTTTTTGTTTTTGGAGAGGGAAGAGTTCCCACAAACACAACATTGAAATCGAGATGCACGTGCATCATAAATGGATTCAGGCATAAATTGCCGGCTTGAATAGCCATCGTTCACTTGTTTTCTGAATACAGCTGCTATGACTAGCTTAACGAGAGATTAACCACACCAACAAGCCATTGGACGTCTACACGCTGGTCAACATGCTCGAGTCATTGCTAATGACTTCAATTGCAACCTACGAACGATAGAACGTCTTAGAGAGCGATACAACGCCACCAGCAGCACTGATGACCGTCCACGTAGTGGTCAACCCCGTGTAACAACACGTCGCCAGGACCGTCATATCGTCCATCAACACGTGCAAGACCTAGTCGCAACGGCCAGAGAACCAGCTTGGGTGACCACAGGAAACCACCAGTGACCAGTCAGTGACCGGACCATTCGGCGACGTCGCCAAGCCAGGAACCTGTTTTGTCGACGTCCTGCCAGGAGACCCATATTCACCCAACGTCACCGCCGGGAACGGGGCAATGGAGAGGGGTTATCTTCTCTGATGAAAGTCGGTACTGCATTCCAGTGGCGTATTATTTTAAAAAATAGGTTCAAATATTCCATTGGTACTTAAATGTCATTGTCAATATACGACATTTCTTTTGCCTTTCAGTATATTTGGTTCATGTTTGGGTTTCTATATTTTCTGTTTTAATCCAGTGGTTTGATAGGTATTATATTTTCGTGAATTCATTCACAAATCAATACAAAGCAATGCAAATGTCTGACTATAATAGTTAAAAAGGTTTGCAGTACAAATTCCAAATTGATATAATACAAGAGCGGTAATTACAGCAATAAAGACAATGATGCCAAATTGCACCTCTCTGCAACAGTAAACTTCCAAAATTGAGTCCAGGGAGAGTATCCAGGGGTGTAATGATCGTCATATACTGAGCACATCGTTTTGTTACATGAGATGTCATGGGCTATGAGAAGCCAGGGCTAGCTCCACTTATACACCTAAGGAAAAGACTCCGCACGATTCTCCAACAAACCATGCTCATTATCTTGATCATTGGTTTCTTTGGGTATTGAACTCCACGTTTTCATGTCGTCTTCGGATAGCGGACATTTTTCAAACTGCAATTTTCAACATTAAAAATCAACGCACTTTAAGTTCATGAAGGTCACCTTTTTTGCATGTGTACAATTTTCATTTTCAAACCAAAAACGGCTACAAACAAACACTAACAGTAACTGTCTTTGAAAAGTTTGTTAACGCTTATACTTCCTATCCAAATTGAAAGTTCTGGTTCCCAACTTGTTTATGGGTATATTTCGTCGGATATGTGTTCAGTATATACAGATGTTTATTTGCCTGAAATATACGATTGTTTTTGTTTCTTTTTTCACACAATGTTCCATGGACATGACATTTCTTTCTCTAGTCATAATACATATTCTTCAATTAGATATTTCGTCGGATATGTTTCCATTAATAACAGATGTTTATTTACTTGAATTATTTAATTGACGTATGTTAAATGAAAATGTGTTTCTGTTACTTTTTCAACACAGTACACAGTGTTTCATAATTTCATAATATTTTTCCTTCACTGGAATCCCTCAAAACTTGACTTTTCAGGATGTCATGAAGTGATGGTTAAATACATCGAAAAGATGGCAGAGTATGGCAGAATGGATTGATAGTAAGTATCATCTGTATTATCTAATCATACACAATCATCTTAACAAGATTTTTATCTCAGGATCGAGAAAATATACGTGTAAGTTGTCACAATGCAAACAAATGACCGAAACATATTGCCATAACAGGTAAATGTAGAAGTGTGGTTCACTATGGCATCTATGTTTCTTCCTATTCCTGACAATGGTGCATATATCTGATAAATGCTTAGATAAATGTTTCCGCGGACAATTGGGGCTGTGGGGTAGCCTAGTGGTTAAAGCATTCGCTCGTCATGCCGAAGAACCGGGTTCGATTCCCCACATGGGCACAATGTGTGATGCTCATTTCTGGTGTATCCCACCGTTATATTGCTGGAATATTGCTAAAAGCAGCGTAAAACTAATTTCACTCACTCACTCACTCCACGGACAATTACACATTTTCTCCCAATTTCTATGGACATGTAAATCTTTCCATCTTCTTTCGAAACAGGTTGTTCTGACTGTGGAGAGGCAGCAACAGCCTACTCCTCTCATTACAAAGGAACTTATTTCTTCTTGATACACCTTGATGTCAACTTATTTTCTTCTAAACTTAAACATAACGAGACTAAAAAGAGAAAGTTGAAAGAAATTGAGAAGAAAGTATCAGCATTAAGAAATACCTCAGGTGGTGAGATCCTAGTCCATCTGCAAGGTCAAGACCCAGAAGATAGGTATCTTGGGCACTTCGACAACTTTACTGACGCTTGCCTGAAGAATCTAATCCCTGACGGACAACTGTTCACGGAAGTTTACAGACGTCAATGGTTGTCGGATGATTTTCCTGGTTTTGAGACCACCCCTGTTCTTCTCCTCACTGTTAACAAAGCACGGTCTGTATGTACAGTACATTTTTACACCAAAGTTGCATCGGATTTTATGATTGAAAATGCGTCGACCATTGGTTTCGTCTCTCTCTTGTCCAGAAAGGTTATCACAACAGCGACAGAACCAACACTTAGAGGAATCCACAACTTTGAGAAACGACTGCATGAAAACAGACACATTGAACTTAAAAGTGTGTTCACGAAGAAAGATCGAACATTTCATAACATTTCCTCGTTTGTTGATTACATTTGGACTGATCTGAGATTCAGGGAAAATTTATGTTCCATGTCAAAACTTGAAGGTGGGGGTTCTTTCTTCGTGGGAATTAACGAAAGAAATGGAGGTGGAACATACGACTCAAGAGAAATAAATCCCAACGGTTTTCCCTGCGACTGGAACGTTTATGAATTCAAGGCGTCTTTGGATGATAAACTAGAATTTGACGCATCCTATCAAAGACCAGACGGGGCTCTCACGTCTGTCCCCACCAGTCTCATTAAGGTTGCCCTCTACAACTCTCCTTTGGAAAAGCAGGCTAGTGCTCATAATGTTAAAATTTTAGAAATTGCAGTCGGGTATTCTCCGGGCGTTGTATTCTTTAATAGAAAAGGCCCTGAAACCTACACCATAGACAAAGAGGGAAGTATACTGAGAATGGAACATTGTGAATGGTTGGACAGAATACAGTCGTTTAATGTAGTTGATAACAAGCAGTAGCATTTTGAACACCATGTCTATCTATGACAGTGATGAATCTCCTTCACGCCCTTCATCCTTCCCTGACCAACACTTTAAAACTTTTGGTGGCACTGGATTGAATTCGCCGCGTGATTCTATAGGTAAGTATAATTGGAGTTCTTGTGAAAATATTTATTACATGTTGTATGTAGAAATTTGGTGTTTGATTACAACTTCCGCAAAGAAAGGTAATATGCACTCAAAGGCAAGAGCTATTATAGCATACATACAACTAACAGAAGTCAGTGTTACACGTTTACCTCTGCGAATGAAAGACCCATGTTTCCAGGTTGTTAACGATCAGCAATCCACAAGAACAGATTACCTGAGACAAAACACAGGTTAATTCACAATCAAGTTCACATTGTCAGTAGCGAGTGTGCATTGATGCACGCCTGGCAGCTTCGTCCCATTGAATCCACTAAACTTAGATGCAAGTCCTTGGGTGTGAGTGAGTAAATTGATATTTAGCGTCACATCAGCAATATCTCAGCCACATCGTGACGAGAACAATTACATTTATATCAATATATGAATAATAAATTGAGAAAATAAACACCTGTCATCGAAGGACAGTAAAACTACTAGAATATCACAACTCTTAATTTAAAACTAGGGCGATCCATTATTATCGGTGGATGGAGGCAACGTGAAGGGAAGTAACTCTAAGTTTGTTTTCCTATACAAGGAAGTGGGCCCACATTCGAAAATAAAGCAGCTATGTATTATTAAACAAGTATAATCAGGAATTGCTAAGAAAATAAATTCAAAACGTTGTGTATTTCTTGAAATAAACGACTGATGGAAATGTTTTAAGATGAAAACACAATCAAAAGTCAGGGTTGAAACCCCGCGAAACTGTCAGATTCGGACCTCATGAATATTAATGAGACAAGCCCCCGTGTCATTGGAGAGGCTGTGAGCCAGGCGACGTTCTATTGGCCCAAATAATCGACCTTCGTGGGTCAGGTCAAAGGTAAGTCTAATTTGCATACTACTGTTCCCGTACATTTTTACTACGAAGTAATCACTCGGTTTGAAGTTGAAAATAATTGGAAATGGACGAATTCCGTGGGTGTTGCGTGACGAAATATTGTGCAAAACGTTTATTACAGTGTCCTAAAGAATTTTGGCTCAAAGGAAGTTATCCCATTGTGTGTCAAAAAGAAAGATTTTGCAAAATGTGTGGACTGCCATCTCAAGAAAAAAGTGATTACATTGAAGATTATCAAGAGGATGAAGCAACTTACAGATTTTATGACACAGGTTTCAGACCACTTTTCCCATAACATTCAGTTGATGTGCTTTGCTATTTCAAATATACACTGAGACAGAAACGAACCATCAATGGGAAAAGATACAGAAGAAATGTTCTGAATGCCGTCTTTTACATGAATAGTCTGAACTTTTTTTTAATGCATCAGACATTTAGATACCCACCCAGGTCATGCATTGAACTTACAGTCCGATCCTTTCTTGCAAAATATGTCTCTGGATTCCATGAGAACTATGATGACTTAGGTGCCTGCTTCTGTCTGTGTCATACATAATGTTTTTCAAATTAAAAGCAGTGTCTAAAGACCCACCGGCTAAGGAAGGAAGAGTAATTCAGCTTGTACATTGGTGGTCCAAAAAGAAAGAGTCCTATATAACTCAAATAGGAAGTTTCACAGAGTATTGCTGAAAACCTGTGTGAGAACCTGTCAAGTATTTCTGAGTTTGAATATGACAATTTCTCTTTTCATTTCCTTCCTGGAAAAGTTGATGAAATGTTTGGAAGCTGTTATAACAGATACAAGTTTGCAGTAATTAGACATAATGGATTTGACATTCTGGTGATCAGCAGACTTGATGGTCTTACCTTTGTTGGGAGACTTTACTGGTGGGTCAGTTCCATCTTATCTTCAGGAATTTATTCCAAGCAATACACATGCTGGCTGGCCGTTGAGACATTCAAGCATTTCACAGGATATTCACTGATGTAATTGTGTGTTTAAATCAAAATGGAAGTTACAGTTTTAGATATAGCTTCAATTTGCAATGACTCTGAGAAAACACTTGACTATATGAAAAGGAACAAATTACTGGCTTCCTCACAAATATGTAGCATATGCAATTTGAATATGTTGTGGCAGAAAGACAAACAGAACGCTGATGGCCATAACTGGCGATGTCCATAACGTAGAAAAACAAAGTCAGTGAGATTGGGTAGCTTCTGGGAAGGACAGAGGCTTAGTCTAGGTACTTTCCTCATGATATTGTGTCTGTTTTGCATTGATGTACGTGCCCACTTGGCTCTCAAAATTCTTGATGTTCGTGAGACAACATTGTACAATTTATACAGAGACTTAATGTCTCGTGCATTATTACATGGGCCAGTTACTTGGGGTAGCCATACTGTGGAGTTGGATGAAAGCAAATGGCGTAGAAAGAGAAAATACCACATGGGTTCCAGTCAGGGTATTCCTACCTATTGGGTTTTTGGTCTCATAGATAGAGACACTAAAAATGTTCTTTTATTCAATGTTGAGAACAGAACCACTGAAACATTACTACCCATAGTACTTGCCCATGTTGAAGTTGGCACTGAGATCATAACTGACGAATTCAAATCATATCTTTGCTTAAAGAGAAATGGTTATGAGCACCAAACAGTTTGCCACAAAAACAATTATGTAGATCCTCATACTGGGGCTCACACCAATACCATTGAAGGGTTTTGGAGTAATGCCAAATCAAAGTTTAAATCCATGCATGGTGTATCCAAAGGGCAGCTTGGTGCGCATCTTGATGAACTTATGTTCCGTTGGAACAACAAGAATGAGTGCATGTTTTCCCTCATGACAGATCTCATTAGGACATACCACCACTTTTACTAGTTTTTCTGCTTGGTATTCATAACTTTACAGAAACAGTATATACTTGTTGGTAAATACTTCCAGGTCTCTGATGTAAAATTATTTCCATCACAGTAATGAGTTTTAATTAACTGTTGTTCTTGTTTCATTATATTCATTATAGTTTCATTTCCCTCAGCATGATTTAAGTGATAAGCCTGCATATGGACACACTCAATAAAATCAACCTGATGATGTGTCTAAGGAATTCAACAAGTGCAAATACATTCTTGTTCATTGAGGGGAAATTAAAGTTGTTTTAGTTGAATTTCATGCAGTTTGTGTTATATTGTAAAAACAAAAAGGCATTTACAGAATACCATGATAAAAAGCAAGTTTCTAAAATGTGGGCCCACTTTTTTTCGGCTCCTATAACAGGCGCTGAAGTGGGCCCACATTTTGGAATGACATTATTGCCACTGTATGCACTTGGTTCAACAATATGGATGGAAATAATGATGCTACAAAATACTTCCCGATATATGAACGTTTACAATATCTCATTACTTCGTTCGGTAATTTCAAACGTACCGTGTTGGCACAAGTGGAGCCAAAACAGCAAATGTGAAACTAAAGCGCTTAACTCCTAATGCGGGAAACATGCTCAGAGTTACTTCCCTTCATCCAGCGATAATAATGTTTCGCCAAAACTAGTACGCTATCACAACGACGTACATGGTATGGATGTACAACTTCTTTAATATTTACAACACGACGTTTCTGTGCTACTTCTTGCCCCTTCATCATATTACAGAAGTTGTAAATCCACACCATACGTTGTTGTGTTACCTCCCAACTTCGAAATGCCCCAAAAAGGAAAACAGTTTTGGGAAATCCATAATTTAAAACAACAATTATTCTACAATTAAAATTATGTAGGTTGAAACTCTACTAATATTAAAAATTAACTATCTACAGAATATCAAAATTATCGACTAATTCAATTTCTTTTTAAAATCCAAGGATTAAATGAGGAGCAACATGACTTAAAAGATCCTTCATTGTTTTTACATCGTAATATTTTTCCTTGTGATGGAAAGTCCTGGGGAAGATGATTCCATGTAAGGATTTGGCTGAGTTCCTGCAGTGTTGACGGATGATTCGGATGACGTAAACGGCGCCCCACGACATCCCAGACGTGTTCAGTGGGTGACAAATCGAGGGAACACATTAGCAATGTTCTGATTAAGATACAACTCGAGCAGCATGTGGTCTGTTCCACTGAACACGTCGACGTCGAATTTCTCGGGTCAGAATGGGCCGTTATACTGGACAGATATATCACTGTTGCCAGGTATGGTACGGGCTGTAAAAGCTGCTGGTTGGAACATACGTCGGAGGAAGTTACTGGCTGGCAGCGATTAAGTGAACGCTCCATAACCTGAATGTTTGCTGAAAATGTCGCCATAAATGCCAATTTGTGTTTCTACATACGATGAATAGAGGTGCTTTTGGACTTCTACTCTTCATAAGACTGCATTAAGTGGAAATGATTAAGGGACTGGTTGGTTGCCTTTTAAAAGTAAACACTGCTGGCTATTTGTCTCTAATTTGTCATGCTTCATGCTTGGTAGCATTTCTTTAGCCAAGTTAAGAAATCGTTCTGCGTTTCAAATCCATATATCCATTCATAAAATTAAGAATGAAAAATTCACAATTATAGCTGCCTCAAAGTATACATGAAAAATTTATATTTGTTTTATCTTACATTAATTGGAAGTTGGTATGTGAGCACAACGAACAGTTGGTCTGTTTGTTAATTATTGGTTTGTTTTGCTTCAGAATTTCGCAACAGACGAGCGGGGCGGGAGTCGGATTCATGTAATACAGTCGCACATGATGCCTTTCAAGGTACGCATGGGAGATGGCATGGATTGAAACGTTTTATAAAATTATTACCCAGTGTCTGTTGGTTATCTCCCTTGAACCAGTTTCGTGGTAACTATCAGAAATCTAAATCATCCCATGTAACACATAATTATATTGGGTACTCTCTGACACCAACCTCCTCATGGTGAGTGCTGGGTAACGCTAACAGCTCTTCCCTTGTGCGAATTTGTGCGTTAATATGTTACGTCGCATTGGCAGTGTTTCAGCCATATCCTGACTAAATATACTTACGAATACAGTTAAATTGTAAACACCTGTCGACGAAGGAGAGTATCACAGAAACAAGAATATCACAGAAACAAGAATTAAAACTAGCTTCTATCAGTAAAATTTAACATCAATCATGACAATACAAAACACGGGCTATAGATCGCCAATAATTGAAGGTAGATCACCACACCAGGGACCATGGGGACTTACATCCCTGTTGCTACCTGCAGAACCCTAGATGGATTTACACCATCTCTTCAGCCGCTGGCGATTGTACTAAGGTTTTAGCCATTATGTAGAACAAGAAATATACTACTGTTAAAGGTTTGGTTGAACTACTTTAACCACCCCCCTGAGGATGCAGCCACTAACAGTCTAAGTTACTAATCTAAACTACCAATCATTAAAATATATCTATCTACAACACATAAGAATAAAAATTAAAGCAATGAATTTTAAAAAATGAATGAACCTGTACACTATTAATAAGATCCTTCATCGTTTTATATTGAAATAGTTATCCCTTGTTGATGGAAAAATCAACACAGTGAAGCAGGAGGATCCTCGCCTTTCAATAAATATTCATGTGACTATCTATGACCAATACGACATCATCGCATGATGACCACTTCAAATCTGAATTGACAACCCACGTAAGCGTAACCGATAGTTGGTTTAATTGTTTTAATTTATTGATACCTACTTGAGTGTCCCACTTCTTTTGCATTAGATCACGGACATAAGATCTAATGACAGATTTGTAATCAGTGTACGGGATTAGAAGACGGCCACCGTGTTACCAGAGATTCCAACATGGGTGGGTAACCAACAGAATTTGTCGTATTGGCGAGTAGCAAGATCAATATATATTTTAATGATTTCGAGGGATGTCAATAAGCTATATTTTTAATAGCCTCAAGGCACGAAAGAGAGTATTTTTAAGATGTGACTCTTGGAGACACGTTGCTGAAGGTTTATAATCTTCAACTAGTAAGTGTGCTTCATTACAATTTGTCCTTATTCCTCAGCAATTCCATTGTATCATATTGGACAATTGAGTCATAGTAGTTCAATTGGTGATCGTTCACGGGAATGTGAGGAGGAACTACTCCTCTGCCTGTCCTGTGAGGGCAGAGTAACCTCCATATCTAGAGGTCCAAATGAGTTTTCAAGAGGTGAAGGGACAACATGTAGTTTCGTTTCTTTTCTCATTTCGTTTTGAATTTTCCACGTCTGGTTGTGAAGCAGACGTTTGACATTTTTTATCATTCTCAATTTCTGTCTGAGATGCAGACGTTGATTGAGTGACTAGTTAAGTTGGGTTTTGCGTCACATCAGCACTATTCCAGACATATAGTGAGGAGAACAAGTTTGCATTAATCAACATTGTCAGTACATACTCGGTATGAGTTTTATTTCAAAAACATATATTCATTACATTGTCATTTAAAAGCAGAAAAAGTAATAGCATCAAATTTAAAGGCAGGCAATTTGTTAGTCACTTTTCACAGTTACAATTTATGATAGTTACATTTCACAGTTATAATTTATGATACAGTTCAACTTCCCTCAGGTACTTCACTATCAGATGAGCGCTACCGCGGGAGAACAGACCTTTTAGCTTTGTTGCATCATAATGTGAGTCCCTTGCAGACGATAAGTCCACGCATTCAAGCAGAATATGCTTGATGGTGAAAACCTCATCGCAAGAGACACACCTGGGGGGTCCATCCCTATCCGTTTTCAGCAGATAGACATGAGTAAATCGGCTGTGGCCAATACGACATCGTCGTAAAATTACCTCATCACGTCTTGACTGACAACCCAAGTAGGTATAACCAATTGTTGGTTTCAATTCAAACAGTTTATTTCTTCCTACTTGAGTGTCCCATCGTTTTTGCATGATGTTCCGGGTATAGCTTTTGATAGTGGGTTTGAAATCAGTGTACGGGATCAGCAGTGGAGATAAGGGCTTGTCAAGATCTGCTTTTGCTGCAGCATCGGCTTTTGTGTTACGTGCAATGCCGACGTGACCCGGCAACCAGCAGAGGACGATGTCGCATTGGCCAGTAGAGAGGTCTTTGTAAAGTTCCAAAATGTCCAGAATGATTGGGTGACTTGAAGTAACATTTTGAAGTGCTTGAAGGCAAGATAATGAATATGTGAAAACGATGAAGTTTTGGAATGATTCTGCTGTTTAATATAGGTCAGAGCTGAAAAGATAGCTTTGGCCTCGGCAGTGAAAATGGAACTGTTGTCGGGAATCCTAGAGGAGACAGCCTTAGATCCTATGACTGTAGCACTGGCGACTTGGCCCTCATCCTTGGAACCGTCTGTGAAAATGGACCAATGGATGTTATACTTAAAACGTAACTGGTTGTATTCCTGTTGGAACACCACAGGATTTGTTTCCGACTTTTTGAGTTTGGTGAGGGTAAGATCGACCTGTGGTTTCACCATCTGCCAAGGTGGCGAAGACAGAAGTCGGTAAGGTGTTATGATATTGAGATCAATGTTACCTGCAGTTATGTGAGGTTGAATTCTGATTCAAAGTTGTTGAACCAAGCTTGGCAGATTAGGAAACAGATTTTCATTGAGAGGGTTGAAAACATAACTGTATGCTGGATTGGTCTCATTTGAACGTAACTTAGTGATATAATGCAGTGAAAGTTTAATGCGGCGATGTTCAAGGGAAGGTTCGTTAGCCTCCGCATATAGACTGTCTACCAGGGAGGTCCTAAAAGCTCCCAGACAGAGCCTCAGGCCTTGGTGGTGGATAGAACCTAATTTTTCTAAATTGCTTTTGCAGGCTCCACCATAGACATTGGAGCGGTAAGGAAGCCGTGAAGGAGGGTAGTCTGATCCTCTGCCCACTCTGTATTTGCAAAGTTATAACAATAACCCTAAACATACCTTGCATGCAGTTTGGTGTCACGTAACGCGCATGGCACGTGCTCTTTGCGCACAATGAACTTACTCACTTAGCATACTTTTGTCACCTGAAATTCACACACCTAACGTTAAAAATTAAAAAAGGTTGATTATTCTCTACCCTCTGAATGTTAATATTCTCGTCATATTTTATTGTTTAATTGGTGTTTAACGCCGCACTGAGCAATATTCAAGCTATATGACGGCGGTCTGTAAATTTTCGAATCTTGAGCTGATAATCCAGTGATCAACATCATGAGCATCGATCTACGGAAGTGGGATACGATGACATGTGTCAACCAAGTCAGCGAGTCTGACCACCCAATCCCGTCAGTCGCCTCTTCCGACAATCATGGGTAACCCCATGTTTTAAATTGTAAGTAATACTCTATTATGTACATATATATCTTTTATACGGAGAGTCACATGTGTGTCTAATGGATTTGTGTATATGTGTGTGATCTTGGTCGCATTATCACTTTCCTGAAATAATGCAGTCAATTTTAACTTTCCCTCACTTATAACGAGCTATTTGAAAATATGTATGTGCTTCAACTGATTGGTATGATTGTAATGATAGGGATTGCAGCTGCACGAAGAACCTTGGCGTCAGCTGTTGTTAACCGCAGTGCAAAGGTGCAGGATGACGAAAGACGCAACAAATTGATGGACCTCGCTTGCTTGCACATTACAAGGGCAGAGGAACAAATTGAGAACACACTGCGCCGTGCTGACTCTAAATCCCAGATAGCAGAACTGGAATTGTTCAGTACATATTCACGAGATGAAGAAACGCAGATGTATACCGTGGGGAGTAAGTATATGTTCACTACTTTTGATTGGAGAGGATGTTCAATTAAATCTATGCCTCATTTAAATCCAATAAAGATTGTGACATATTTAGGCAGATACGGAGACGTGTCTTAAATGAAGTAAGTATATATTCACTGACCTTGATTTGTGAGGAACTTCAATTTAGTCTGTGACAAACCAGCCTCATTTAAATCTAGTAAAGGTTGTGACATATTTACGCATACGTTTACTGTTTTTTTATCATGTTTTATAAAGATGATGATCATTTGAAACATGTCCATTTATGCTATGACCAGTCATCAATTATGACCATTCTATTTGCCACATTAAACTTTTTTTTAACCTAAAATATACCCTATATCACGAATAACACTTGATTTCACATGAGGACTCAATTACTGACTGTTAACATTTTGACAGAATCCACTGTTGAAGCTGATGCAGCGCACAAGTTACCTATAGTGGAGATTCAACCAGAGTGAGTATTCATTTTACTGTATGGCTATTACCAATAAACTAGTTAAACTTCCCCTACACACGAACGAAAATGGCACATCTGGATGTTTTATTATAAAATATCTTCATCCTCAAAATCCGAGCCATACATAATATTTTACATAATAATAATAATAATAATAATAATAATAATAATTGGCACAAACAGCATATTTTAAACAACATGATGGCATGGCTCGTTGCTTTTACTACCGTCCCCGACATGCCTGTAGCTTTGACTCTGAGGTCCATCCATGTTACGACCCTGAACATGTCCAGGGCGTCATGGAAAATTATGCTTTCAAACTTCTGTGGAACAGGCCCATATACAGCCTCAGAAGAATTCCAGCTAACAAACCTGATCTTGACCTTTTTGATAAAGCCAATGAATTTATTTATATCATTGAATTTTCTGTCCCTTTTGACAGCAATGTGATTGACAAGATTAAGGAAAAGCATGATAAATATGCAGACCTCGCCTTTGAAATGTCTCGCTTGCATCCAAAGTACACTGTCGTCAGGCTCCCCATTGTTCTTGGTGCCCTTGGTTTGGTACCTCCTGATCTCTTGGCGCAGATCAGGAGAGTGCCCGGGTTCTCCACCGGGAGTACAGCCCTTCTGACACTCTGGGTAATGCAGAAGGCTGCAGTGTTGGGGAGCCTTCATATTCTCCGGAAAGTTCTTGGTGGGTTCGACTAGGCAGCGTTTCCTGGGAGAAGTCCCATTCGCTGTCTGGGCTGCATGTAGAGGGGGCAAGTGCCCTGAGCTGACGATGAGCCTTACCAGCCTGACTGTGCCAGGATCACCCGAACCCTCTCTGCTGCAAACTGTCTTAAATCTGTAAAACATAATAATATTGAATTATTTATATCATTGCATTTTCTGTCCCTTGCATCCCAAGTACATTGTCGTCAGGCTCCCCATTGTTCTCGGTGCCCTTGGTTTGGTACCTCCTGATCTCTTGATGCAGATCAGGTGAGTGCCCGGGTTCTCCACCGGGAGCACAGCCCTTCTGACACTCTGGGTAATGCAGAAGGCTGCAGTGTTGGGGATTAGGCAGCGTTTCGTGGGAGAAGTCCCATTCACTGTCTGGGCTGCGTGTAGAGGGGGCGAGGGCCCTGAGCTGATGATGAGCCTTACCATCCTGACTGTGCCAGGATCACCCGAACCCTCTTTGCTGCATTTTCATCTTTAATCTGTAAAACATAATAAAAATCAAAATAAGAATAATAATAATGGCTTTGACTCTGAGGTCCATCCATGGTACGACCCTGAACATGTCCAGGGCGTAATGGAAAATTATGCTTTCAAACTTCTGTGGAATAGGCCCATATACAGCCTCAGAAGAATTTCAGCCAACAAATCTGATCTTGTCCTTTTTGATAAAGCCAATGAATTTATTTATATCATTGAATTTTCTGTCCCTTTTGACAGCAATGTGATTGACAAGATTCAGGAAAAGCATGATAAATATGCGGACCTCGCTTTTGAAATGTCTCGCTTGCATCCCAAGTACACTGTCGTCAGGCTCCCCATTGTTCTTGGTGCCGTTGGTTTGGTGAGAAGTCCCATTCGCTGTCTGGGCTGCATGTAGAGGGGGCGAGGGCCCTGAGCTGATGATAAGCCTTACCAGCCTGACTGTGCCAGGATCACCCGAACCCTCTTTTCATCTTTAATCTGTAAAACATAATAATATAGTATGACCAGAAATTATGGAGAATTTGAGGAATATGTTGAATTGGATTTCTAGTATAAACTACCTAGACCAGCTATCAAGTGCTTGGTTTCATTCAAGAGAGACAGCTCCGTTTATCCCTTTTCATTAGTTTGTGAAGAGTTATCCCCCTTTGTTTACTTGCTAGCAGTGACATTTTCAGTGATCCTCAGTATGGATGATTTAGAGAACAGGAAGTTGATTTTAGAGTATTATAACAAGGACATCAGATCAGCTAAAGTGTCAACTGTTTATCGTGTTTTGCAAAATATTGCAAATGGATATGGCACTGAGCACCAGGGAGGCGCAGGTAGGCCCAGGAAATTGACTGTCGGTGACAGGAGGCGGCTTGGTATTCTTGTTTCTAAAAACAAGCGAAGGAGTTTAGAAAACTTAAGGCTTGATATGATTGATAGAGGAACTGTGGCTGTCTGTAAGGAGACAATTTGAACTAAGCTGCATGCAATGGGTTGGCATGAAAGTCGAGGAATTCCATCACCGATCATGAAACCTGAACAAAAGGAGCGAAGGTTGAACTGGTGCTTACAGACTAGAAATTTTAACTGGGACAATGTGATTTTCTCAGATGAAAGTTTCCTAATACCCTGAAATTCTGGACCAAACAAACTGAAAAACCTTTGTATCAGCGCCCAAAGTACAGTCCGAAATTTAACGTGTGGGGTGGCATATCTGTGTTAGGGACAACGCCCCTCTGTGTTTTTGAAGGAAATATGAACAGTGAGCGGTACACAGATATTCTCGAGGGACATTTACTTCCATCTGCTCACGTGTTCTATGGAAATGTTTGGATTTTCCAGCAGGACAACGACCCAAAACATCGTTCAAAGCATTCACAGGCCTGGTTTCGGACCCAAAATATGACATTATTAGATTGGCCAAGCTATAGCCCTGACCTAAATCCAATAGAAAATGTTTGGGGACTTATGAAGGAAAGTGTCAATAAGAAAAATCTGACAAATATTGCTGAAATGAAAGAAGAGGTGGTCTGATATTGGGACAGCATGGGCCACGACTTTCAAACTTCTTTGATCAGTAGTATGCCCCACAGTATTGAAGCCTGCATTGCTGCCCATGGTGACTTGACAAAATACTCACTGTTCACCTGTCTTTGAATTTGGAGTTATGTTCTGCTAATATTCACATTTAATACGCGAGTAATGAGTGAATTTTTTTAATAAAAATTACAATCTTTAAATTCTCAATAATTTCTGGTTGTACTGTAATAATAATAGTAAAAATAATATTAATGCTAATTTTTGCGCCTAGAATCCAACACGATGCTGCTCTCTGGCGTTAGATTATTACCCTGGCGGAATTGTACTTTCAAAGCTGCTACTAAGCGCTAAGCGTGACCGTATAGGTCCGTACATCCACTTCTCAGGTACCCATTGAACTGAGTGCAACTGAGTGCAATGTGGATGAAGTGCCTTGCCCAGGGACACAACACAGTATGAGACCCAGGTCACAAATTTTGGTGTCTCCACCGGGATTCGAAACCTGGCCATTCCGGCCCCACTAAGTCAGTACAGAAGAAGCGATAAGGTATTGTGTAATACTAGTTAATGATATGTTCGAAGGCAATGCTAATTATATTCACTATCCCTTTTGCGAGGGCTATTATTATTCTAGCGTCCTTGCAAGATGTCAAATGTTGAAAATTATACCAGATTTCTTCACCAACTTCGCACATAGATAGGGGTAGTGGTGACGTTTCAATTGTAACAACTTTGCCTTGACTGAAACTGCGGATGTGCGTGTTAGCTCTATATTTGTGTTTTTCTTCAAATGTGTCTGTACATTTACTGATGAAAACACATATGTTTGTGAGGAGTTCCGGTATTCTTAATTTTCTCTGTTCCAGCTTCAAAGATATGGATGCTGAAGATATTGATGACATGGCACCCTCACACAACACAAACAGGGACGAGGCAATGCTCATGCTCTCTGCTCTACTGAGAAGAGGGACTTTAAGTGTGCGAGAGGATACAATGCATAATGTACACACAGCCCAGCGGAGACCAAGACATAGAGTCAGTGATGAAACTCACCTACATAAATGGCTGAGTATGCCAAATTTACCCGTTACCAGTGGAAACCTGGCTTGTATTTCGCATACATCACCAGAAGATCCACCAACACCCTTCGGAGATCCAACATTAACAAACAGGATCAGGCGTTCTGCTTCAGACATCACCCATCAAAGAAAACGCTCCCTGTCAAAGCAAAACAAAAACCCTGTGGATTATCGGTGCATGACTCACCAAGGTGAACAAATGCTAAGTAGAGGACAACATATCCCTCAGCGCCAAGGGCACACAATACAGCCTGCCTTCGTTTCACAAAGCACGGATCATACAGAAGGCCTCAGTGTCATTCCCCAAAATATTGTTAAAAGCAGGAGTATAGCTTTTGAATGACCTCACCATCCTCGTGTCCATAATGGTTAACGTTATGTAAGAGCGGAACAAAATGGTTGATGGTTGGATGGATTGTGTTTCTTTAGCTTGATTGCCACAGCCTTGACTGGCAAACGATGTCATTTTGACAGGTTGTCGCATTATAACCCTCCGGACCTTTATATTGACTCAGTGTACGCGGAGCCTTTATGTAGGATCAGAAATTAGCCGATTGTTTCAGTTTTGCCACTTCTAAGTGTCACCAAGTGAAACACGCGAAACATGTGCATTTGAACATCATCATCATAGAAACAGAATCCGAGTTAAAGCTGTAATAACATCAAGGTCAACTGCTGGCACATATTCACACAAAGAGCATGGTCATGTATTTTGCTCTAAATATTCAGAGAAGTGTTGTGCTTATCACTATGTTATTTTCTTTGGTGACAGAAGCGGGACCCCAAGAAAACATATGTGACCTTCAAAATTTATTATCAAAGTCGGTCATACCGACTTGGGTTGTCAGTCGAGACAGTGATCTATCACAGGGTGGAAGCAACCAACCTAGTCACTTGTGACTTGAAAGCTGTTTTGTAGGTATGAATGTATTTCCTGCTATATGTTAACATGTATATCTTGGAAATAATGATGTACTATTGTTAATCAGATATTACCATTACTCAGAAAATGATTACTGTACACTTCGATGATGACTATGGCTTGAAAGCTGGTTTGTAGGTATGTATGTATTCGATACAGACTTCCTGTTATATGTAACATGTATCATTATACGTGTGGATTCCAGCATTGACTCGAGCTGATTTTGGAAATTATTGAAACGACATAGAATGTGTGACAGTCTTCCCTCATCTATCTCATGTAATCAGTGGTTTGATCACTTTCTATCATTACTTTGTGTTGACCAGCCTGATGTTTAACCTATTGTTTCACCACATGTTGTAAATGCTACTGATGTGTCAATACTTAATGCTGCTATTACTGAGTAGGAGGTTTTGTTTCACATTTTACATTCTCCTTACAATAAGCCCCCTGGACCTGATTGTATAGCAAATGAGTTTCTTAAAGCATCGAGTGCCCCCACTCTTTCAGTACTGTATAATCAGATAATTTGATAGTGGTAATTTTCCATGCAGTTCGAGCAAGAATATTATATGATGGCTGTTCAAGTCTGGCATATAAAGTGAAAGTAGCCCAAATAATTATAGGGGTATATCTCTAATTGATTCTATTTGTAAAACATTTCCCTATATTTTGAATAAGCGTTTAAAATCATGGTGCGATGCACATGAAATTATTAATGAGTCCCAGGCAGGTTTCAGATCAGGGTATTCCACAATTGATCACATTTTCTCTCTTCAGGTGTTTAGCTCAAAATATTCTTGTAGAAAGAGAGGCAGATATTATTGCCTTTTTATTGATTTCTCAAAGGCTTTTGACACAATAAGATATGATGTTCTCTTGCAATATTTAGCTGAAGTTGGCATTTCAGTAATTTTTTTAATATAATATCATCAATGTACAGCAGTTTATCTGCATGTGTTAGAACCTCAAAGGGTTTATCAAAGTGTTTTACATGTAATATTGGTACCCGTCATGGTTTTGTGTTAAGCCCACAGCTGTTTCTCATATTTCATAATAAGTTGTTTTCCTCTAATGGAACAGGAAGGTGGTATAGGTGTTAATGTTTCACCTGATTTTAACAATTTGTGTTCACTTATGTTTGCTGATGATGTTTCTGCACTTTCTGATACTTGTAATTAGTTACAACAGAAGATGAATGCACGTGAATGTCAATTAATCTTAGTAAAACAAAAGTTCTTGTGTTTAGAAATGGTGGGCCATTACGGCAATATGAAAAGTGGTTCTATAATGGTATTGCTTTTGAAACTGAATCCCTTTATAAATATCTAGGACTTGTATTTACACCAAAACTTGTATAGAGTAAAGCTCAAAGCTTTCTGGTACCTCCAGCTAACAAGGCAATATTTTCTATAAATGGTTTTCAAAAAAAGATGGGAAATTGTAAAGACTTGTTTAAGATTTTTGACTGTATGGTTTCACCTATTTTGTGTTATGGGTCTGAGATTTGGGGTCCTTACTATTGTAGCATCATTGAGTCTGTTCAGGTAAAATTTGGTAAATATTTCTGGAAAGTTCGTAAATCTACCTGTAATAACATGACTCTTGGTGATTGTGGCAGACTTCCTCTACAAATTACTTATATGACCAAAGTAATTAAATACTGGTGTCACCTATTGTATATGCCTTATAATAGACTGCCAAAACATTGTTATTATATGCTCAAGTCCTTAAATGATGTTGGCCGCACTACGTGGGCAACTTGTGTCAGAAATATTTTATTTAAGTATGGTTATGGCTATGCATGGATCAGACAAGATGTTGGCAATGTTGATTATTCCTTGTTTTAGAAGAGACTTTCGGATAATTTTAAGTAATGTAGGTTCACTTCAATTAAAAATACTAATAAATGTTTTTATTATTCCCAAATTAAGACATTTTTAAATGTGGAAAGATATTTTAATTCTGATATTCATTTGCACCTCAGATCTGCACTGTCGAAATTTAGATGTGGTAACTTCAAGTTAGCAGTTGAAACTGGACGATACAATAAAGTTAATTACAATGAGAGGTTATGTTTATTTTGTAAATTGGATGACAAAAATGTTATTGAAGATGAATTTCATGTACTCCTTAAGTGTGAACGTTTTTCTGATTTAAGGTTTAGATATATTCACTAATATTTGACTGATTTTGATCCAAACGCCAATTTTATTAACATTATGAAAACACATAATGACTGTATCATAAAAGATGTCAGTATTTTTCTGTATCATGTACTTCAGCGCAATAGAAATGTTCCTCTTACACAGCATGTGCACTTAACTATCTATACCATATGCAAATGACTGTATGAGGGGCCTGTGGTCTTTTACTGGATAAACGTGTCTGTCTGTCTATCATTATTATGAAATAATGATGTTACGCATCCTTCCAGTACTCATAACGCATCCCAACTCGCCTCTGTCCAGTGCTTGTAATGCTCCCTACTCGTCCCTGTCCAGTACTCGTAACTCCTATCTTCTTGCCCCTGTCCAGTGCTCGTAACTCCTCCCTACACGTCACTGTCCAGTACTCGTAACGCCTCAATACTCGTCAATGTCTAGTACTCGTAACTCCTCCCTTCTCGCCCAAGTCTAGTGCTTGTAACACCCCCCTACTCGCCTCTGTCCAGTGCTCGTAACGCCCCCCTACTCGTCACTGTCCAGTATTCGTAACTCCTTTCTTCTCGCACCTGTCTAGTGCTCTTAACTCCTCACTACACGTCTCTGTCCAGTACTTGTAATGCCCCCCTACTCGTCACTGCCCAGTGCTCATCACGCCACTATCTAGTGCTCGTAACGCCTCCTCGCCCCTGTCCAGTACTTGTAACATCCCCCTATTCGCCTCTGACCAGTACACGTAACAACCCAACCCCCTCCTCTGATTAAAATGCCCCCCACCTCAACTCGTGTATGTCCAGTATTCGTAACGCCTCCCTTCTCGCACCAGTTCAGTGCTCCTAACGACCCCCTAGTCGTCACTGTCCAGTACTCGTAACTCCTACCTTCTCGCCCCTGTCCAGTGCTCGTAACGTCCCAATACTCGTCACTGTCCAGTGTTCGTAACGCCTCCATACTTGCCCCTGCCCAGTGCTCGTAACGACCCCCTACACGCCACTGTCCAGTACTCATAACTCCTACCTTCTCGTCCCTGTCCAGTGCTCGCAACGTCCCAATACTCGTCATTGTCCAGTATTTGTAACGCATCCCTTCTTGTCCCAGCGTAGTGCTCGTAACGACCCCCTACTCGTCACTGTCCAGTGCTCATAATGTCTCCCTACTCGTCACTGTCTAGTGCTTGTAACGCCTCCCTACACGTCACTTTCTGGTACTCGTAACATCCCACTGCTGGCCACTGGCCGGTATTTGTATCGCTTCCCTACTTGCGTCTTTCCACTGCTTATAACGCCCCCCACCGCAACTCGTGAATGTCCAGTATTCGTAACGCCTCCCTTCTCGCACCAGTCCAGTGTTCGTAATGTCCCACTACTCGTCACTGTCCAGTATTTGTTATGTCTCCCTACTCGTCACTGTCCAATATTTGTAACGCATCCCTTCTCGCCTCTGTCCAGTGCATATAACGCCCTCCATACTCGTATCTCCTCCCTTCTCGCCCCTATCTAGTGCTCGTAACGCCTCCTCGCCCCTGTCCAGTACTTGTAACGCAGCCCTATTCGCCTCTGACCAGTACACGTAACAACCCAACGCCTCCCTACTCGTCACTGTCCAGTATTCGTAAGTCCTTTTTTTTCGCCCCTGTCTAGTGCTCTTAACTCCTCACTACACGTCTCTGTCCAGTACTTGTAATGCCCCCCTACTCGTCACTGCCCAGTGCGCATAACGCCACCCTACACGTCACTTTCTGGTACTTGTAACATCCGACTAGTGGCCACTGGCCAGTATTCGTATCGCTTCCCTACTTGCGTCTTTCCACTTTTTATAACGCCCCTCATCGCAACTCGTGAATGTCGAGTATTCGTAACGCCTCCCTTCTCGCACCAGTCCAGTGTTCGTAATTTGTCCCACTACTCCTCACTGTCCAGTATTTGTTATGTCTC
Source organism: Haliotis rubra (assembly GCF_003918875.1). NCBI lineage: Eukaryota > Metazoa > Mollusca > Gastropoda > Lepetellida > Haliotidae > Haliotis > Haliotis rubra. The sequence goes on from NW_025765500.1 coordinate 74,575, forward strand.
CCTACTCGTCACTGTCCAGTATTTGTAACGCGTCCCTACTCGGCTCTGCCCAGTGCACATAACGACCTCCATACTCGTAACTCCTACCTTCTTGACCCTATCTAGTGCTCGTAACGCCTCCTCGCCCCTGACCAGAAATTGTAACGCTCCTCCTATTCGCCTCTGACCAGTGCACGTAACAACCCAACACCCACCCACCCCCTTCTCGCCCCTGTCTAGTGTTCGTAACGTCCCCATACTCGCCTTCGTCTAGTGCCCGTAACGCCTGCCAACTCGTCACTGTCCAGAGCCAGTAACACAAATAATATACAAGAAATACAAACAGGGTCAAACAGACAAATATATTGAGTGAAGACATTTCATTGGCTACCAAGACTGATGTCATTAAGTTTTCGAAAGGTAAAGGGGTTGGCAAGAACGGATCTCGCTGGTGTTGATGGGTAATGTGCCGATCTTGTCGATTGGTGGTGACCCTTGGACGACCCCTCCGAGGATGTCATCTATGGTTCGTGTAGTGTTATATCGATGCTGGAAACGGTAAATCGTGGTTATGTTTATGTCGAAATGACGGGCAACATCTTGGAGACATTCCAGCTTCCAAACGTCCGATAGCCTGGTTTCTTTCAATTTGAGTCACGCGTGACATTGGTGAACAAGACCCTTTTTTGTGTGCACAGTCGTATACCCACTAATTCGTGCATGTTCGATTTCACAAGAAGTGTGTGCATGATACCCACATGTTCATTGGTATGTTGCGTTTTGGTGATTCCTTCTATTGATGTGCTTTTCCCGGGCCTTCCTAAACGCAACAAAAATTATTGATAACGCCACCAGGCTTCACTATATGCCAAAACACATATCAATTCAGGGTTCCGAGTTTGTTTCCTATATGAGTGAAAAACTTGCGTTTCTTATGCGTGTGAGTATAGTTAGTTTCCGATTAATATTTTCCTAGCTAGCTAGGGGTACTCGTCTCCGACTGCTGTCTCCTTGCATCTTGTTTACGTAGCTCGTTGTCACTGTGTAGCTCACTTACATTAATCTTTCTGACGGTCGTCATAAGTTAGCCAGTAGGTAATTAAAGAGATGATTCGCTGTCGCTCTGACATACTTTTGTTTTTGTTTTCTGTATTAAACAGTTTGACTCAGTATGATACTTTTCCGTTATACGTGAATACATACATAATTGTCTCAAGATAATGTAGCTTATATCATATCATGTTTATTGTTAGAAGTCAGAAACTTATGTTGTACAAGTCCCTGCATACTCTGAAGTCAGGTAATTACTTTTAGCTCAAGAGGTAGTTTGAGGATAGGTCCTCAGTGCTACTTGCTTCGGAATTTCTTCACTTATGTCTTCATTCCATCTGTTTATTAGTCACATTTTAATTGGATGTCTTTGTATGCACAATGCCGTGTGCACTGTATAATCCCAAATGCAAAACACGTTACATCTGACCACTTTTGAAACTGCCTTGTGTATCCATTGCATCCGGTCGTGGGAGCCGTGCTAGTTTACGCTTGTCAGAGGGGTACACCAAATACGTGATCTGGACTGCCAGATGTCAGAATCCATTTTTGTGGAAGCACGTTGGCTGAGTGGGTTAGAGCGCTGATTTGGGTGCTGGCGATTAGGACTCTGAGAGTGTGGGTTCGAATCACGGACGATATTAGAATCTGTACGTTACTGAGAAAGTGGTCCTCCTGTGGGGGTACGTAAGTCCCAAAACATTCAAGGTATATTTCTACTTACCAGATTTTTTAAACATAATATGTTTGTAATTTTAACTTATGGCTAGATTTGACTACAATCGCCAGTGGCTGAAGGGATGGTGTAAATTTAGGGTCCATGCAGGTAGCTAAGGCACTGTAAGTCCCCACGGACCCTAGTAAGGTGATCTACCTTCAGTTGCTAGTGATCTATAGCCCAATTTTACACTGTATTGTCCAAAAATAGTTTTCTACTTTTAAAGATATATACTAGCTAGTTTTACCTCATTTGTGATAATCAAGTGGTTATACTGTCCTTCTTTGACAGGGTTGTATATATTATATGTATGTATTATGAGTTAGGAACTCGTTTTAGTCACGATATGGCTGAAATATTGCCGATGTGACTTTTAATTTTAACTCACTCACTCACTCACTGAAAAAGTGTAATCCCGAATACAACATGTGTAATGTGTATATGGCTTGTGCTTCATAAGTAAACTTTATGTTAGTTCTCAAGTTTGCATATTAGTTCATTGCTTATTTGCAAGTGTTAATTTAGCTTAGACGCGTTAGATTGCCTCTCATTTACTATGAAAAGCAAATGATGGTTAAAATGTTATCTTGTGACACTCTGTATATGATTTACTTGTATTAACCGCATAGACCCTCTTGGGCAATAAAAGTCATTTTCCGACAATACTCCTGCTATTTAACTGTGGTCTGTTAATAATCGAGTCTAGATCAGACAATCCTGTGATCAACAGTATGAGCATCAACCCACGCAACTGGGATACGATGACTCACAAAGGATGACGTCCAGCGTATCAAGTTGGTCAATAGGAAATGAATGAAAACAATATGACTTTAGGACCCGTGAAGATTGGGGTCAGAACTGATCCTCAGCAACCATGCTTCTCATAAGAGGTGACAAACCAAATCAAGTGGTCAGGCTCGCTGAATTGGTTGACAGGTCATCGTATCCAAATGCGTAGATCGATGCTTAAGCTGTTGATCAGTGGATTGTATGGTACAGATTCGATTATTTAGTGACCGCCACCATACAGCTGGAATATTGCTGAGTGCATATATAACAGCAAACAAACAAAACAAGACATTGAAAATCATGCTTGTGCCAAACAAACCCCCCAAAAATATTTGTTTTCTATTTGAGATTGTTGCAAATGTAAATCATCTCCCACAGTGGATCTAATTGAATTTATTTGCTTTTGAGTTGTTACTGTAAACCAAACTGATTTTGTTTTGACTTAGATATAGTTTTATGTGGATTATGTAACACATGTGTAGACAAATGGTGTGATACCGGAGTTTCTTTTCACCTGCTGTACAATGAAGGGAGAGAGAATACCTGGATACAGTTTATAGTTTGTTTGTTGCTGAACTCTGCCCTCAACAATATGCCAGTTATTGACAGTGATTTGTAAATAATCAGTTCTGGATCAGGCAATCCAGTGATTGACATCACAACATGGAATAACAGTGAGTGAGTGAGTTAAAATTCCTCATCGCTTAGGCACTATTTCAGCCATACAGCAACCAGACCAAGTAAACACACATTTCAAGTACACAGTTTAAATAAGTTTATTAAAATGCATACTTATTCACTCTATTATTATTCACAAACAGAAAAAGTCATGACAAGACAATTTCCAATCAAACTTCCGCATAAAAATTTCAGTGAAAACTGTAAAAGTGTACAGATATCATCAGAAATATATTCATGTGTAAATTCCAGCAAAAGCTTGACGAAAAGTCATTTTCTGTAGATACTGAGAACATAACTAACGTCAAAATATGTAGTGAGTGAGTGATTTGTACGCCGCTTTTTAGGAATATTCCAGCAATATCACGGTGGGGGACACCAGAAATTGGCTCCACACATTATTGGGGCATGGTGGGCAAGCTTGCTAAAGCGCCAGGCTAGAGCTTGAGGTGTCGGGATCGAGCCCACCTGTGACTGGGTGTAAAAACCTTCAAGTCAACTTTGAGTGCAGACTCTTTCAGTACTGGCACAACCCCTGGTGTACAGTACACAACCCTGTGCATTAAAAGAACCCACGAATCCGTTGGTATATGACCAGATGGTGGCCACATGAATACGCACGAACACCTAGGATAGCGCCACCTAGGTGTTGAAGGGGTCGCACGCATACGAGTCGAGCTCCGCGAAATCTTGCACTAGCTAACGAAGAAAGTGAGCAGCACAGCAACTTGCACACAGCAGCACAGAGCGGTTTAATATCTGGGCCTAGAAGTAAGATATGGGATGTGATAATGTAGCATTTAGAGCCAGAATTGGCTGCTTCCAGTTAGTTTTTATCACATTCATGTCCAAACGTGCGCGACAAGCCGCCAAGCGTGTCCGCGTGCTGCACGTGCCGACAGGAGCACACACCTGTATCAAGCTAAGTTTGCTGCTGTCTCTACTACTGCTCCTGTGCAACGATGTGGAGACAAATCCCGGTCCACCTAAAACACGACAAACGACGATAGAGGGAGAGGTATGTTCATACGAACTATTAAAAGAATTTAAGGAGATGAGGATGGAAATGAATGAAAACTTCATGAAACTAAATAACAAAATTGAACGTCTTGAACAGGAAATGCTATCTATATCTGAGGAGAATTACCAAATGAAATCAACTATCACGTCACTTACTAATAAATTAGATTATTTGGAAAATATCTCGAAGCAAAACAATCTCATTTTCTACAATCTGGAAGAAACATCAGGTGAATCAAACGAGGATACTGAAAAGAAAGTAATTGAACTGTTACATGATATTATGCACATGACTGATATCACAGAGCTTGACCGTGTTACCCGCCTCCCATCCCGGGCTCTTGGAGCCAGGCCAGTTCTCGTCACCTGCAGGAATCTGAAAGAGAGGAATAGCATCCTCCAGGCAACCAAGCATCTCAAGGGCCACGGCGTGTCTGTATCCCAGGACTTCACACAGAGAGTACGGGCTGTCAGGAAAATCCTGAAAAGTTACATGATGGATGCAAAAAAAGGAAGGTAAATTTGCAACTCTTAAATCAGACAAGCTACAAATTGAAAATAAACTTTATCGTCTTAATGAAACTCAAGACAATATCGTCCTGATCAAAACCTTCAAGCCTAGAACAGGGATTGCAGACCCGAACTCTACCCATTAGGGGTGTGGCCAAGGCCCAGGGGATACCACATGCAAGTGTCTATTCTGGAATATAGAGGGCATCAAAAAACAAGTTTGGTAAATCGATATTTACTAGCTGTTGGAAAAATTATGATATCATCTCCTTAGTTGAAACCTGGTCCAATCCCTCTGACGTCTTTTCCTTTCCTGGCTACACTATCTACAACACAACACGACAGAAACAGGAACAAGCATTCAGGAACTCCGGTGGCATTGTAATCATGGTATCGGACACGACTTCAAAGTTTGTTTCATACCCAGCTGTAGTGAAAACATTTCCTGGCTTCATATAAAGCCTCCTAATCAGGCTCTAACATTATATTTCGGTGTTGTGTATTACTCTCCAGATAATTCTAGCAGATATGCTGATGAGGCAGTGTTTGATATACTTGAGGAAGAAATCAGCAATTTCCGGTCTTCAGATCCACTCTGCAGAGTTATAGTCCAGGGCGATCTCAATGCACGGACAGGCGATGGTTCATACAAAGACTATATCTACAACGATGACCCAACACATCTGCCTATAGACGAGGACATCAACTATGTCCCTGACGACGACATCCCACAACGGGTATCCCAGGATGCTGTTATCAATAGACGTGGCCACGCCCTCCTAGACTTCTGTATCAACACTGGGCTTAGAATATGCAATGGTAGGTTCTTTAAAGATAGCAATATTGGAAAAATTACATGTTTTGCTAATAGTGGCCAGAGTGTCGTGGATTATGTTTTATGCTCTGATAATGCCTTTTCATTGTTCAATGATTTTGAAATATCTGAAGAAGTAGAATTGACTCATTTACCAGTGACATTCTCATTGCTGTTTGATATGGGTGTAAACACTAACACTAAGTTGTATAATCTAACACCAAAGATCAAATTCTCTTTAAAGGAGAATCTCTGTCTGAATACGCTACTAATTGGCAATCATTAGAGCCAAATGTTATGGAAATTTTAATAGCCATATTGAAAACAATGATATCAACAGTGCTTCCTCTTTGTTTCATGCCACTGTCGAGTCATGCGCCGAACACTGTAAGCAACGCCAACTGGTCGGATCACATATACACAAGGGAGACAACTGGTACGATGATGAGATGCCTTGCAGCACGAAATGTAGCTCGACGCTTACTCCGTGCCTTCCATGCCAGTAACGGTTCTTGTGACCGACAACGGTACATCGATTCGTGGTCCTCCTATAAACAGCTATGTGCATCTAAGCAGTCAGCATCTTTGGCAGACTTTACTGATAAACTATGCAGTGCACTATGTACTAAAGATAATAAATTGTTTTGGAAAACTGTCAAACCTAAATCACAATTTACAAAAAATAAGATAAAACCTATAGACTGGAACTTACACTTTCATGATCTCTTCCAAGGTCTGCATTTCTCAGAGTATGAGGAATTCTATAATGAGGTGAATCAATTTGTTTTGTCTATCAGTGAAGAATTTATTGAACAATCTGCAAATTATGATGATCTAGACAACGAAATAAGTTATCAGGAAATTGTAGATGCCATAAACAGTATGCAATGTGGCAAATCCCCAGGTATAAGTGGTATTGCTATTGAATTCTTCAAAAGCGCCCCAAGAGAATGCATAGACATGTTGAAATCTTTATTTAACGGTGTCCTATCTACGGGTATCTATCCGACTGAGTGGACAGTAGGAGTAATTATTCCTATTTTCAAGAAGGGTAATGTCAATGATCCAGCCAACTACTGGCCTATAACCTTACTTGAAGTATCTGGCAAAATATTTTCAAAAATTATAAGTACTAGACTAACTCTCTGGGCTGAGCGGGAAAGTTTCCTTGCCCCAGAACAGGCAGGCTTTAGACATGGATTCCAAACCCGTGATAATATATTTATATTGAATTCGATCGTTCAAAGATACCTCTCTCTGTATAAAGGAAGATTATACTGTGCTTTTATTGACTTGAAAGCTGCGTTTGATTCGGTTGACAGGAACAGTCTCTTCTATAAACTGTGGTTGGGAAATGTTAAAGGAAATTATTCAGATTATTGAAAACATGTACAAATCTGTAAGATCATGTGTCTCTATAAATGAAGGATATACAGCATTTTTGAGTGCCAAAATGGCGTCCGCCAGGGTTGCCAACTATCCCTTTCTTGTTCTCATTTTTTGTAAATGATATTGTAGAGAGCCTAGCATTAGATAACCAGAGGGGTGTGAATCTGGAACTAATTGAATTGTTTATATTACTATTTGCTGACGACATTGTAATCTTTGACTTTTCTGTTGGTGGTCTCCAAAAGAGATTAGACAAATTAGTTGGTTATTGTGACCGTTGGAAACTAAAAATCAATGTAGCAAAGAGTAAAATTATTGTGTTTAGAAAGGGTGGCAGACTTAAGAAATGCGAACGATTTTATCTAAAAAATAATGTTATTGATACTGTCTCATCCTATAAGTACTTAGGGGTTCATTTATCCAGCTCAGGCTCGTGGTATATAACTCAAAAAACCCTCGCAGAACAAGCATGGAAAGTTCTTGGTATACTCAGATCATCAATACCTAATTTCTCAAATCTCCCCATTCATGTTTTGTTCAAAATATTTGATGTTAAAATTCTCCCAATCTTACTGTATGGCAGCGAAGTATGGGGATTTCACACAGCACCTAATGTTATTAATATCCATGACAAATTTTGCAAACAAGTTCTCAATCTTCCAAGAAGCACCCCGAATATATTCGCTCATGCCGAGCTTGGTAGACACTCCCTTAAAGTTAATATTTATTGTAAAATTATTAAATATTGGATAAGACTGGTATCTCAAGCTGATAATGTTATTTTAAAGAAAGTGTATGAATATCAATATCGAACTGCAGAGAAAGGACGCCCATGTTGGGCACTAAGTGTAAAAAAAGACTTCTAAATCAATATGGTTTTGGATATGCCTGGTTTTACCAGAATGTTGGGAATGTCACTACTTTCATATCTCTGTTCAAACAAAGATGTATTGACGTTCATAACCAATCATGGAAAGGTGATATGCTGTGTTTTTCTAAACTTGATTTTCTGAGTAATATCAAAACAAAGTTTGCTTAGAGTTCTACATTAATCACGTTCAATGCAAAGTATTTCGTATTGCCTTAAGTAGAATTAGAAGCTCCAGTCATATGTTAATGATTGAATATGGTAGACGCCTTGGTCTAAAGCGAAATGAACGCTTGTGTCCATTGTGTATTATTCCTACTGTAGAAAGCGAATTTCATTTTTGCCTAGAATGTCCATTTTATAATAATCTTAGAGAAATGACAATTCCAAATTATTATTACAATTTCCGTCACAACAGAAACTGTCTCAGTTGTTCATGACGAAGAATATACTTCTTATTAATAATCTTGGAAAATTTGTGTATCTAGCTTTAAAGAAGCGTAATGCATTCTTGAGTGTATAGTACCCCTACAGCCTCTTGTATCTGCTGATTAGCACTTGTGCTAATATTGAATATTTTATGGCGCTTGTTAGACCTTGCACTTTGTACATTTGTATAATGGGCCTGTGGCCCCTTTACTTGAATAAACCTCTCTCTCTCTCGGAAACATTCTTAACGGTACCAACATATTGTACCATTTATTTTGGTAAATGCAGCAGTCAAGGATACCAGTTTTACCTGAATAAAAGAGTACAGAATAACCAAGGGGATGATAACCACGAGGAATATGGGCGTGGTGTAGGAGATGACGATGATGATGCTGAGTACACGGAACATTGTGTTGCCAGTGTGCTCCGCCAGACTCGGAATCCTGGTGTCGATGGTATGTATATCCTGGGAGAATCGATTGACAATCCTGCCCGTAGGTGTGGTGTCAAAGAAGGACATCGGTGCCCTCAAAACATTCCTCAGCATGTTGGTATGGAGAATGCCAGCAGCTTTACGGTCCTAAGGTTCCCACACACAGGAAAATGTCATGATGAAAACTGCTGTAAATATAAACGTTTATCAAAAGTCAAATTGGTAATATTGTAAATGGTAACTTTGATCCGAATAAAATATGCTTGACATATACCACATTTATTTTTACAAGATGTTTCTTGTAACTGCTTAAGATAATTGATAACATTAATACATTACATCCATTCATTTATAACAATATATAAGAACACGTAATTTAGGCTGGATGAACCTAATCATATTCGTAACAGAAACAACTACAAAATTCCATCACACATGGCTGTCAAGTCTTACTCTGAGCTACTCCCAAGACACCATAGATGCCTAGATAGTAATTGTTCTTCTCCATTCGCTCTGAGCTGTTGGACGGGAGAATGGTGAGGTTGTTGAGGAGATGTCGTCAGTCCATTTACTGAGCCATGTATTTGACGTCACTGACATTGCTTGAAATAACGCGAACATGACGAGTGAGAATAATATAGTCCAAAGGCCGATAGCTCTGCCGTATGCCAGAAACACATTCAGTTTAACCTGGAACAAAGAAGTTGTTGGTCAGTTCAACGGCAATCATGGCCAGCATGTCGCTCCATCTTTACAATTTGCCAACAAAAAAAAAGAGAAAATATTTACAGTCTGACACAACATAATTCCTGCTATGCGACAGCGGCCTGTAAAAGATGTGGATTGAAAATCATTGGTGACGCATTATGGTGATACCATAAGAGGATGTACATGAGATCAGGACATACCTTGCCAGTCTTCACCTGCTCTTCCCCTATAAGCCTACTGCTATCTCTCACAGGTTCTTTCTCTTTCAGCACTTTGATTTGTTTTCACCTCTGTACTTTCCACAAGGGACTTCCTGCAACACTGGCAATGTTAAAAACACACCAACACAGTATATGCTTCAGTGGTATAAATACTGGTGAATATGTTTACAAATTTTTATGTCAATATGACAGATTAACATGATAAAAGCAATTATCAAAATCCGTCTTCATATGCGACCTCAGAAAATACAACAGAACATTGAATTTCTCAGTTTACTGTGAAATTAGTAAACGCCCTCAAGTCAACTATGTTTAAATAAGAGTACAAGTCATCCAGGACAGAAGACATCCAGGCCAAGAACTGCACTCCCCTTTTCTGATATGTTTCTTTAGACAAATTAATCGGACTTGACTTGGCAAAGGGGAAACAAGGGACTTAAACCAATGAGCACCATGTTCATCTATCATCTGATACCTTAGAATCAAAGAGATAATTTAGACATATCAAACATCACTGACAAAATGTCTGATTCAAGTGCCCTAAACTTAGACTTAGACCATATAATGTCCGTCACACATGGGTCCAGGTTTACTAAGCTTCCGAAAGCGTTTGTGGCAGGGGTCAATGATGGTCAGATGATAGTCCTCCTTTCGCAAATCACTAATCTCTTTATCATCAACACTAATGATGTTAATGATTAAACACCCAATTATGCAGATTTGGTATAACTGTAATAGGTATTTTGTTTTATATTGTATATATTATGTTTTGTTTGAATACATTTACTTACATTAGAGATACACTGTCTTCATCTGTCTCCTCGCCAGTATTTTACCGACCGAAAGCCCTGGAGAACTTTCTTCTGTATTTCAGTTACTGGGTACATACCAATGGGAAAGTGAGGTACATGTAATTTAGAAAATAACCTTTTATATGATATTATCAGAATGATGTAAACTTCCACTCATTTTATTACAAACGTACGGACTACCTGTGGAATGTCCAACTTACATTCGGGATCGGTGATACCGGAATCAATGCTCTCAAGAAGATACTTCTGCAGGAATTCAGAAAAGGGTCCGTTATGGTGGAGAAGCTCTTCATACGTCCCTGTCTCTGATATCTGACCACGGGTCATCACAAGGATGGAGTCCACCTCTGGGAGCCAGTGGATGCCGTGAGTAACCAAGACACGAGTCTGGATGGGACAGGTGAAAGACATTAGTGCAGCGAACATATTGCATATTCTAGTGGCTGGGCAAGGAAATGAGCATTGCTTTTGGCTGCTTTAGCACTATTCTTTAAACAGCAAGGCAGATGAGACCAATAACAGGCTTCATAGAGCGCAACATGTGTATAGTTTCAAGAAAAATATGTAACATTTGGTTTTCATACACAAAACGAACTTTGATGTGAATTTTCAATATCAATATTAGTCAGTTCGGATGTTTTGAGCCCTTTTGAGCCTCTTCATACTTATATGCGTAAAAGAAAAGTGTTTAGTCAATTTGCAAAATGGCGGAAAATTGTGGCTGTTGTATATTGCTCAAGAGGATCACATTTTATAAATCAATTGATTAATGTATAGTGTGGGACGTTCCTACCTTGCCAGCAAGCAATCCTTGTCTACTGATGACCTTGTCAAAGATATGTTTCCCTACATGACTGTCAACAGCGCTGAGTGGATCATCTAGCAGATAGATATCCGCATCGTTGTAGACAGCTCTAGCTAGAGACACTCTCTGCTTCTGTCCTCCACTCAAGTTGATACCCTGACGACAAGAGAGGAAACTAATACAACAGACAAACCACAACGTTGTAGACAGCACGGGCTCTGCTTCTGTCCTCTTCTCGCTACACTTTCACACTCAATCATAGCCGCTTCCCTTAGTGCCCTTTTAATACGACCGACGAATGTCCAAATGGTTTATTCCATTCTGTAGTCAACAATTCTTCCAAAAATGAAGGCAGTTTGGGAGGAAACAATGATAAATTGCTAGTTTTCTACAACAGTAATGCGATCAGATGAAGACTGAACCTAATGATAAGCACACATAATGTTGACGGCCAATTCTTCTCTAGAATAAACGCAAGAGAAACTCACTCTCTCCCCAATCTCTGTCATGTCGCCGGCTGGTAACATCTCCAGATCCGGAGTCAGAGCGCAACAATCTACTACTTTGTTGTACCAATGTCTGTCCATGGGCTTCCCGAACAGAATGTTGTTCTGCAGGGTGTCGTTCTGGATCCACGCAACTTGTGGCACGTAGGCAATGTTACTCTGCCAGGAAATACGAACGACTTGTGTGTAATACGGCAATCGTAACTATTTGACTTGGTTTCTATGTCCAACACAATAAGAGCTATGAACGAAAATATGCACCTTTAGACTGACATAGCCGTTGACCTTGTTCATCTCGCCTAATATTGCAGATAAAAGAGAAGATTTTCCTGATCCAACTTGACCTACGACTGCTGCAAGTTGACTTTCGTCGATTGTCAAGTTGATACTGAAAAGAAAAGTTCGTTTTGTTGTATTATGGCAGCTGAAATAAATCCATATCTGTTTAAATTCCGAGTAGGAGTGTCAAATTATATTTGGGAAAATCATAAAATGTATATGGTGTATTTACTTTGTGAGAGCCGGTCCGAATTCAGATGTCCACCGGAAACACCCGTCAATAATCTTCAGTGCAGGATCTGTTTTCGATAGTGAATCTGTGTGTGAAGAAATGGAGAAGATATTTCATCATTACTCTCTCAACATACACGCATTATCCTTATGGCTCAATGGTGCCATTGGAATAGAACATTAATACGACATGCATTCTACTGACTAGTTTACAACAAACAAGTTCCTTGGCATCTTGGAGGAAGTATGGTGTTGGACATATGATAGAGAAAAATATGTGTTTTACCACTGCTTCAATGCAAATATTAATTCGTCTCCTTTTCACCAGCTCATCCGGTTACAGAACCAGCCAAGGCAAGGTTCTTTCCAGATAGTAAATTTTCATCCCAGTTCTCACCAACCCAAATATATCACATGAAGTTTCAGTTTCATGATGTCACATCATGTAATTTGTAAACCATTACCTACCCTGTGTGGAGTTAAAATGTATCTGTGTCTCGTCCAAATCGTCAGTATTGAGGAACTTTGTTATCCTCTTCATTGACACAAAAGCCTGAAATTTCAAAATAACTAACCATGAGGCATTGATCAGATGGGAAGTACAAGTGCGTCTACTATTACTGTTTGACCAGGATATACAAAGACATTCAATAGTAAATCAGCACGATTTTCATAAGAATGCCAATTACCTGAACTAAATCTGAAACGAAAGAAGGTAAACTGACGACCGCTTGTCTCAGGATGCTCAAGAGTGACATGGCGGTAAAGACGACATCGGGTCCAAGATAGTGATCTTCAGATGTGACGATATATGTCGTGAACGTAGCCAACGACACCTGCAAAATATACAAATCATTCCCAAGGTATAGTATCAGCACACTGATGAATATATCAACTATTCCTATAATACTATAATAATGATCACGCATCACAGCAAATGTGATTGGTGTGGGAATACGTTGATCTACACAAACTGCCATCATTGAAGCATGATGGATGTCATCAGCTATAATTGATGTCTTTGAGATTGTGGCCCTGAGGTAATCTAGCTAATTCAGTTGTTTAAACAACTATAGAAAACAGTTTATGAAGCTTTCTGTTAATCTTTAAGTCACGAGATAGTTATCACTGAGTATATATATTTATAGAACAATGCAAATTAATTTGGCATGAAGGCGTTATTACATCCACATGCCTCACACGGTATAAAGTCGTGTGAGGTAACGACAGTTGATAGACATACCAGACAATGATTTCTTTAATAGTATCGCACATTAAGAATTACACTAGTATGCTGTTATGATAGTTGATAAACATACAAGGTAGGACTTTCTTCAATGCTGTCACGCATAAAGCATTACATAAGTGTGTTGTAATGGTAGTTGGTTGACGTACGAGGTAGGGAGTCAGCGCCCAGGAGAAGGTGGTGAAAACCTGCATTAGGGAGATCTTCCACAGAATGTGCAGCTCCTGTTTCCGGACTTCAAGGATCCTCTGTTGGAAAGACGGTTCCCAGGCGTATAGTTTCAGAATCTGGAACATAAAACATGCAGGTATATTCCATTTGGAATCTCACTAATCTCACAGATCTCTGTGAAATACGACTTGACATTCTCATTCACATGAAATGAAGCAGAAAAGAGCATCTTTGTATCGTTAAAGTCCTGTCTGAATTTCTGATGTGTGACAGACTACTAGATGTCCTACTTCTACCTTTATTCCACTGAGTACTTCATTCGTGATCTTCATCCTCTTGTCCTTTTGTTCCATGAGTTCAGCCTGAAACTTCTTCCACAGTAAAGTAGTAATACCGTTGACGGGCAACAACACAAACAAAACCGCCATCCCAGCAAACATAGAGGCTCCAAGAAACTGGTACAGGAGATACAGGGAAATGACAACTTTCAGAGGCTGTGACCATGATTCCCAGATATAGAATATGAACGTTCGCAAATGCTCTACGTCCACAGACATCAGGTTCACAATTTCACCTATTGTAGACTCTTTCTTGGCCTTGTTGCTCATCTTCAAGGACTGGAAGATATTTATGAAAAAAAGACAACAATGTGTCTTTAACATCCATGATCATGTCATGGCGTGCCAGTTGTATGTGGGGAATAGATGATGATAGCAGTCACCACTGAAACACACACAAGTCTAATTGTGGTCTCTAAACAACTCTAGAGTGCATTCCATGGATACACTTATTTACGCTTTTTTATTTGGTTTAAAATTAAAATTGGTTAAATACTTCAAGTTGGTGGGAGTATACGTACTTGGTGAGAGTACACACCTTTCTATAGATTGCAGATATGGTGACAGCAGAAATCCGTAGTGCCACTTTTCTCCCCTGGTACCAGCTGGCTTGAGAAAAGACTGTCTTTAGTTAATGTGGTGAACGAGAGGATGGCACACAACACATAGCCCTTCCACGTGGGTATTGTCTTGTCTGTCGTGAAGGTGATGAGTAGGCTGTAATAAATACTTATCAATATGAATGTACTTTACTGTGGGTACACCATTTGGTGCTTTGGGGTGTTCAATCATTTGAAAAAACCCAATATGTATATATTATATCTTTTGTTGAAATTGACCGATATTCTAAAAACTGTTATTTGGGTTCCACATAAACAGTTTTGATCCTCCTGACCAAGATAAAGTGTATGTTTCTGAATCTGTAAATGAAAATATATCCTTAACATCAATGAACACAATACATACTGGAAAACACTAAACGAAATACAGTAACTTAATGAAAGCAAATGTCACTAACGATGATGCATGCTTGGCTTCACAAGTCGCAGGAACAAAAACATTTTACGACACAAGCTTTCATTTTCTCATTTTTTAATGTCTCATGTATGTTTTAATTTCAGTTGGACATAAGCGTGGTGACACTTTTTGTGTTGTGGTCAACCTGATTGCTATTCTTTAAAGGTTGCAAGACAGGAAGGAACTTTATCTGTGACATGCACATGTCTTTACGTTTGACAAATGAATGCGATAGGATGTTGTGTGCGGCTCCTTTCGTATTGACTGGCTCCTTGGATATTGTAAAACATAACAATGTTTGGTTGAGTAATGTTTTTGGTTTGTTTGTTGTTTAACACTGCAGTCAGCAATATTCCATCTATATGGGTTTGAGTAATGAACACAATCACACACATAGTAAAGCACAACAGTGGACGACTGAAGAGCAAAAACTGGCAGCACTACGTACCCAAGTATCAAAGGACTCACAAACTTAATCAGATCGCTCACAAGTCTCCATAGCTGAAACTGTAACACGTCGAACCAGAAAGTCCTCCACAGTATCCTTGTTAGGGACACTTTGTTACTATTGGATGTCAAATCCGGCTCTTTCATCTTCATCGGTTTATCTTTCGTAAGCAAAGGAGTCTTTTCATGAACAGCATCCAGAATGACTGAATCGTTAAGTGTTTTAGAACGTAACACTTTCTTGTCTCTGTCCCTGGTGTGAGCTCTGCGAACACAACTTAAATACAAAATGCACATTTTCTCATCCATATCAAGTTATGAGTTATGAAATCATTCGGTTCCTGATGTCGATTTTAAGACAAAGCTTCAAAATAGAAAGTCATAAGTGGTCACAATATTGAAAAACAAATCTTCACATTGGAAGGGATTTAATGCTGCATCATGTAATAAGGGCGTCAAGATATTTCGGCAAAACCTAGTAAGGAATTTCTATTTCAAAGTGCCACAAAACGGATTTAGTGTGTATGTTAGGTCCGAAACTGATGAATTGCAACGGCTTCCATATGGAAATTATGTTGTTGTTTTTTTCCAAAAAGCTTTCAGTTAATGAGGGAATTTATGAAATCGTCATGGAGAGATAGACTAATAATGCTCAGAATCACAAATATCACTGAAAAGACATTGCACCCAGGACCACGAGATTATGTCCAAGTATGTTGATGGCAACTTTTCAAAACTTGTAGACACAGAATCAGTCTTTTTAAAATACGTCCTCCATTGTTTATGACGTCAATTAAAAAATCGATAACTGAACCAATACCTCTGTTAGATCAGGAAACGCAACTCGGAATTATTTGTCTATGTATGATTTTGAGAAAACTCCTAAAATGTATTCACTCATCACAGATAATCCATAAAGCATCATTATTTTAGGTAATTCTGTAATAGTTAAGGTTTGATTGTTGTTACAGTCCTCATGTTACGTTTTTGAGATTATTTCCTGGGAAGCTCACGATGGGCTTGGTTACCTGTGTAAATAACCACGGGCCATGAAAATGCCAAACTGTAGAACATTCCACTGATATTTTTTTATGGTTGAACAGGAATCGTAGATACTTTCTGGATCCTGGATGGATTGGCATATGCAGATATGCATCCTTAAATCTATGCTTGCCAGAAAGTTGTTCTGTCTCATCATCTGCTTCAGTTGTAGAAGGTGGAGAATTCTGAACTTCTCTGCCTTCAATAAATAATCGTTGTTGAACGTCTTCATATTAGTCTGGACTTTCTGATAAATCGTTCTTGGGAACCAAGAAAATTGGGGAGCAGAACCCCAGGTCAAGTGCCTCTTGAGGTATAACTTCTATTACTTCTTTGGATAGAAATGACTCTATCACATCTGTGAGCTGGGTTGTAGGGTTTCTGCATAGTCTATCTGCGGAAGATAGAGTGGAGCGGTGGCGTCATGTTATATCTGTTCGTTAAGATTGGCCAGTACTTCCTTGTCTAAGTAGTAAGGTGACTCACGCCGATGCTGAGCAGATGTGGTCGGAGATAGACTCCTGATACTTCTGCTGGTTGACCATGGACAAACGCATAGTTCTTTGTCGGACTGTGGATCTTTGAAGTGTGATATCATCACCTCGTTGATGGATCTGGACATGGTGAGGCCCAGGAAGACTCGTCTGATAATAGTATCAAGCTGAGCAAGCCGGGAAGACCCTGCATTCTGGTAGCTTTGGTTCTTGGTGACTTGCAAAGTTGCTCCAGTTGGTGGTAAGGTGAATGGGGACGATCCTTCAATGGGGAAGCTGTGGGTAACCTGTCTGCAATCCAAGTTAGCGGTTTTTTGTCATCGTAGATTGATGTTGACCCTTCATGGTGTGAGGCTAACCCTGTTGTCACTAATATGAGAGAGTGAAGAGGTCAGAAGCTTGGTCACAATATTGGCTAATAAACAATAAAACCAATGATTTGCACCGGAAAAATTACTGCTCCCTTGCAAAAGACAATCTAAAGTATCTCCCTTGCTTGCCCTAGAGCCATGAAGTTCACATATTTTTTTTAATTGTTGAACATATCTAAGACGTTTTCCTTGGAAATGTTGAATAAACAAAATCAAGTTGGACTTTAATAAGTAACTGTTCGATGATTGTGCGTTCAAATGTATCGGGGCCGGAGGGATTTGTCATCTTCTGATGATTCTAGTTTTTATTGTACTGCATTTCTTTTGCCACTTATTATGTTCATTTTCAGTCATTTTTAATCCGATAAATCCCAAGCATAAACACATTTTCTCGAAGAGTTCAATAGTCCCAAAAGTTATCTGCTAGCCGCCATTTTGGGAAGAGGGAGTGGTCATTGTTTCGAAATGTTTTGTATTATTCTAAAATTATGTATTTCTTGTCTTTTCACGAACCTGTAAATCACTGTTTATGAAAATTATAGGTGTGTAATGAATGGCAATATTAAAGATTTAAGGAGCAACGCTGAAAAAAGTATGTCAAAGTTAATGTACTGCGCATGCGCACGAGATACAAAATTTGAGGTGCCTCCATATCTGAAATTATTTCAGACATGTTCTTTTATATGGTGACCAATTTTGGTGCTTTCATCATCAAATGGACAATTCTTATGAAATCTTGACCTTAGCCGCTCCACTATGTAGCAGACCTTTCAGTAAAATGAAATAAAATGAATGTTTTACCTTCTCTTTGACTTGTTAATCTCTTTCATCCACCGCGGCAGAAAACGAGACACGGTATGGGCGGACGATTCATCAGGATGAATATCACCGATGTCGGTTTCTGTCAAAGCCTTACGGTATCCTCTCATTAATAAGCTATTAAAAATAACAATGTCAGAATTACAGTTTCATATATGAAGGAAAACAGGAATTTATACCAAGAGGCAAACTGTTTGAATTTTGATGATAGTATGCATTTAACCGAACCAGATGAAACAATAGAATAATGTTTTAGATTTTTTGAGAGTGGGGAAGAAATCAGCCAGTTGGCGCATTTCTCCCTCGATATTGACACATTTCACGAAGTGTTCCAACACAAGTATTTTATTGGCGGTATCTAAACTAGATATCCAATATCAAACCGAATGGAAGCCTCAGAGGTTCACTGTGCGTCTTCTCTCCGATAACAGCAAGAAACTTAACCAAAGAGTCAAGCTTCATCCCACACATAATAAATTAACTATGACAGAACACAAACAATATCCAATTAAGGCAACTTCTACAACTGCATATATAATGTTATGTAGTGTCACCTGTTCATCCACCAAAAGGTGATCCTTGAGAGAAAGGAAGCGCTCAGTTCAGGACACGGTTTCTGGAAGTATGAAGGAATGATACAATGTAGGTATTTAGTCAGGCAGTTTGAAATTTGACCAGGTACGAGTATCTTGTGTTTTATGTACTTGTTTACACCCCACTCAGCAATATTCCGGCTATATGCGAGGATACTCTCAATAATCGCTTCTGGGCCAGAAAATACAGAGGTTGAAATCATCAGCATCGATCTACCGAATACCATTAGATACATCAGCCAAGTCAGTGACACCAAATATGGATTCCTGCTGATCCACTTCAACATGGATCTCCAATTCATATGCTATTAAAGTTAATATTGTTCCTGTAGTACATCAGTTTTTAGCATAAGGTAGAGCTATATGTTTGTTACAATGGGTAATTCAGATAACTGTATTGGACATTGCTTGAATCTTGTAATAGATTCCAGATGTCTTGTCAGTATGGAAAAGGTTTTGTTGCTATTAAAGTAATATGGTGGTGGCGTCGGGTCCTTGTGCATAGACTCATGATGAGGCCACAATCAGTTGAATTTAAGCAACGTTGGGCGCAGAGAGTCCTTGGATGGGTGACCGTGTGTGACAGCTTGACTCCTGAGAGTGTCTAGGACTTCAGTTCTACCCACAACGAAGCACGTGTGATACAAGTGGTCTCACATAAGGCAAATGCGTTTGTTCAAAATTGCCTCTGTTCACTCAGCAGAAAATGGGTACTCGGTGAAAGAAGTCGTGAGACTATTAACCTTCTAGCGCCTGACAGGCATGCAGCTTGGGTTATCCGGCGTGATCAGACTGTGCGCTTTGAGCAGGATATCTAACCTGGCAAAGTCGCGTTATAAATATTCTCTTTATTATTATTTATCAATATGAACAGGCTCAGATGACGAGGAGAACGTGTCTGTAAGGATATGCATCTGTACACCGTGCCGAATATTCCAGGTCATACCTTGTTCTGGGTAGTCAATTCTGAAGACGTCTCTGCACAACAGCTCAGGATCAGCTCTGACAATACTAGCCCATAGTATATGTAGAAGAATACATCTTTGCGGATGTTTTGCTCGTATTGCTGAAACATAGCGGTAGTTTGGATATTAAACCCAGATAAAACAACTTTTGATTCATGTGACCCTGTTTGAAATCTCAGAAAAAGCATGCTCGGGTGTACACCGAGATTTGTAAAATATAGATATCAAAGAATATGGCGTGACAAAAGGGAAAGTCAGCTGTTGGAAACTTTGAAATCTTCCCTCTGGTCTTTTATTATTATTATGTTGTTGTTTTAACAGGCCTGTGTTAAGTAAGATCAGGCTGGAAAACCATAGGAAGGGAAATGGCTTTCAGACCGTTGATATATATCCTGTTTTAGAAGGCAGACTTTTCAAATTTCAATTTTGTCTGTCCGAACAGATAATCCGATTCATATTTGTCACCCTGCCCTTTTCAGTTCACTTCATGGCATATTTTATTGCGGCTGTACGCCTGTGTTTGATTTTACGCCTGTATATTCCGGATTTTAACTAAGCTAAGTGTTCTCCGTTCCCTGAGGAGACGCAAGATTGTTTTGATATTAATTAGGAAGGTCGATTTTAAAGCATGCTAATGTCTAGGAGGATAAATTCGCGGTTTGGAGCACAATGGTAGAATCAAGAGGAAAAGAGAAGAGTGAGTGAGTTTAGTTTTACGCCACACTCAGCAATATTCCAGCTAAATGGCAGCGGTCTGTAAATAATCGGGTCTGGACCAGACAATCCAGTGATCAACAGCATGAACATCGATCTACGCAATTGGGAACCGATGGCATGTGTCAACCAAGTCAGCGAGCCTGACCAACCGACCCCTTTAGTCGCCTCTTACGACAAGCATGGGTTACTGAAGATCAATATTCAAACCCGGACCTTCACGGGTAGAAAAGAGAAGAAGCTGTGAAGGCTAACACTAGGAAATGTCGTCTACAAACCGGTATGTACCTCTAAGTCTCAGTCCTTGAATCTTAGATCGTCGATTCAATTTTCCTTTTCACATCTCATCTAAAGCTAACCATATATGAAATAAAGAAAACGATTTAAGGACCACGTGTTTTTTATTTGTATGTGTTTTTTGTGTCCGAGATTCCTTGTCTTGTTTATTTGAAATACTGTAACTCAACATGTCCGCCATTCTGAATCAATCGGCAATCCAAAATTATTCTTGTGCTGTATTTGCGTTTGTCCTGCCCAATAATATAATTCAAATGGCATAGGCAGTTATCGTTGAAAAGCTGGCCAAGTTTGTTAAATTTGAAGTTGTGATTTAATGGAACAAAAATGTCTTTAAGGATTAGATCTATTTAACGAATTAAAACTGAGAAGCACTTCACAATGGCTATGATACTCATATGCATATTTTCTGTAATTTCATTTCCATATCAATATTCATATCCAAGTATAATTTGAGTATGGTACATTAACTTTGATTTCTTTCCAGACCAAAATTAGATGAGTCACAGGTACTTTCCTAGTATGGAAACACAAGGGTACACGAGTCGGTGAAACCAACTAACAAGAAGAAAGATGCTAGTCAAAAGACCTGTCCCTGATTGAAATATTCAGTAAGAAATGAAGACGACGAATGGAAGGTCGAGATGTTTTGGTCGCTGTACACGAATTCGAACGGCATGGGGAGAAATGGATAACAGATCTGGACAGCAGTTTGATGTGAGACTCTAAAGATTTCCTTCATGAAAATTCACAAACGTATCAAGATGCAGTCCTTATGGAAAAGGATGGAGCAGTGTCCAATCAGGGTATTTTCTCAAACTACACAGAACAGAATACTGCCATGCTGGTGGATGCACAGAATTGCTATTCTTCCTGATCAAACATAACTTGCCACATAGCTGTTTGTATCGCCCCCTTATCGTCTCAGGGACAGAATTTGGTGAATCAAAATTAGCAGGGTATCACCTAATTGAATGTATATTACTAACTGGAATGGAATATAGTTGTTCATTGAAATTTAATCTGTTCACTTGTTCTCTTCTAGATAAGTGAGCTGGCAGGGCACTATGGACTTGTTGTGGGCCAGATACAGCTTGAGTGGAGTCAAATAAAGGATTAATTTAGTTTAGTTAGAAAACATTTAGTTAGAAAACATTTCAGACTAGAAGTTCTGAGAGTATCCCTGTGTTCCGCGATACGCTTTAGCTGTTCTGTTTACTGTGCATACCAAGTTGTTAAAACAGTCATTAAAACACCAATATTTACATGATCGTTTATCAAACAACTTTTCCTCTTCTTCATGTACATGTCTGAAAATATAGTGACGATTTGGTATGGACAAGTGACTAACTTTCATGCCGTTTCATCCGTACGATTTTGTAGCAAACGGACTATAGTTCACAACCAACCATCCTGAAGACCCTGACCTGCCCCAAGCCTTAACTTGGAAATATGTTTCCAAACACTGTGAATGCTTTGTCTGTCCATGAAGTGTAATTCTGTCAACAACTGAAGTGGAGAAAGTTTTCTCCACAGTGAAGCTGATAGTGACAGATCACTGGAACAGAATCACCTTCCAGAAGTGCAACATGCTTCTCATGGTGAACACATGCCTCTTCTGCTTCTGACATTGGCATGCCTGAAAATACTTGTTAAAAGATAAAACGTTTTGATCACTACGAAAATCCCTTTCTGAATTCTATGTGAACACTATCATTGTTTCTGATCAGTCATAAAATTATAGTATTATATTTCTTCCAAATACCTCCTGCATGATGATGGAGTAGAAGGGGATGAAGTCAACCAGGGTGAGTAGCAGCCAGAAGGTGAACATCACCCCGGAAGTGATGAGACCTTTCTTCCTCTCCAGGAGCAGCAGCAGGATAGCAAGCAGCTGAAATAACACATATGATGTTCCATGGTATTTCATTTGTGAACCAACAGCATTAGACAGTTTTGAAGTATCAAACTTTCTGGCATCAGGATTAAACATCATCGGCAAATCTGCAAAGTGTGCTGAATGTGTTTTGCTAACACTATCACCCAAAACGACTGACTGTAGATTGTCATTCTGCATTGACAGGGCGTCAGGGTGGAATGTCAATACGTCATGATACACTTTGTATGCTTCTGGGATATTTGACCTTCTACCCAACTCCCCTCCCTCTTGTTTTGCAGAATGTGAACAATTCTAAAACAGTGTTCTCGGTTGCTTTGGTAGCTCAAAGTATCACAAGGTGATGCATGTTCTTACCAATTTAATCAGCAAATAAGCATCTGGATGGTGCCTTCAAACTAACAATCTTACCAGGATGAACAGGAGTTTGAATACATGACAACAGTTGTCTTGAACGCCAAATGACCGCAACTCTACACCCATGATTAGTAAAGGAAGCAAAAAATGGGATAATCAAAAACTTCTTGTATGAACAAAGGTCTTGCTTCATGTTTTCATATTGGTATTCATTCAGGTGATACAACGCAGCTTTTGGAAACATTTGTCATTTTAATAAATAGAGCAAGGTATTTCAATACACACTTTAGAAAACGTTGAAAAGGATTTATATATAGTATACTTTCATGAAGTTATTGATAATGATTCCTATCAAATATTCACCTGACGAGGTATCAGATTAATTTGATTTAAATGCAGAACTCGTTAATCAACTCTTCACCCATGATTTGTACAGGAAGCAAACAATGTGATTTTGGATAAAAATATTTCTTGTATGAACAAAGCTCTTCCTTCTTGTTTTTTCTTGTCTTACAAAGGTAACTGTCTGGACAGCAGGCGCGATGAAGAAGGCAGAGAATGTCCTGGTGTTGTAACTGTCTGCAGCGTAGATGAGTCGTATGACAGAGAGCATGACGAGGCATGAACACAGTATCTGAAAGTCAAAAGAAGAACGTTTCGGAGGAATTCGTATTGTCAGGGAGTGAGTGAATAGTGTTCAACGCCGCATCAGCAATGTTACAGTTGCATTCCGTCAGTCTGTAGATAATCGAGTCTGGACCAGACAATCCATCGATCTACGTAACTGGGCAGTCAACCATGTCATCGAGCCTGACCACCCGATCCCGTTAGTCGACTCTTACGACAAGCATGGATTACTGAAGACCAAGTCTTACCCGGATCTCCACGGGTGGAACGTAATGGACTGTGTCATTCATGCATAATCATTTGGGTAAAGGGTCGGTATATATTGTCAACTTGTGTAGTATAATTATTACTATACGATATTTATATCGCGCACATATCCATGTATCTGATACATGCTCAAGGCGCTGACATTTTTTCCCCTCGATTACTGGATGTCAATCTCAACGGCACATCGTATTATCAATCTCAACTCCCGGGGGAGCATACAACTCTTGCAGCCACTAGTTATTGCGGTTTTCTCATCCTTACGAGGTACCCATTCACAGCTGGGTTGACTGGGACACATAGTCACAGTACTTTGTCCAAGTTCACTGCACGTTGCTGTACCCGCAACTAAGTGTTTGCACGCATTCATGTTGCCACCATCTGGTCATATACCAACGGATTCGTGGGTTCTTTTAAGTGCACAGTGTTGTGTACTGTACACTTGGGGTTGTGACAACACTGAAAGAGTCCTAAATATCCTATTATATAATAATAAATAATAATAGAAGAGACAAACCCTTTCCATATTCATAAGAAATCTCTGATAAAAGCAGAGTCGATTGTACAATTGTGACTAATTATACAATTGTGACTCTTTTGGGGTTTCACATTTCCATACAAAGCTACCCGTTTCCTAGCTTTCATTCACCTGATGAGTGAGTAAGAATAAACTCCGAAACGCTTCATACTACAGAAATAAACATCCATAATCCCCCCTCATTAATGTCTTCACATTGCTCCCCGAGGGGATTCCGAATTTGACAAGACTTCAATCATCTGACGTTGATCGAAAGAGGGAATTTAATGGATAAGGTGGGTCATGGTGGGTGATTTAGTTGATCATGGATTGTTTGTCACAATATCAGTCACAGGCTTGTCTGGTCCAGACTTACAGAATATTTACAGGCGAGAATACTTACTCAAACAAATTATCATTAACATTATTACTGCTTTTTCGTGATGTATCGATCGTTAAAAAACTGTGTTGCTACACATTACTTGTTATTTTGTATCGTGATGAAACGTTTGTTAAAAACCATGGGTATTACAGCTTACCGTCTTTGCTATATATTTATATCGTGATGACAGCGATGTCGGTGTGACGTTCATGAGGTAGTAGAAGTAGAACGGCGACGTCAGCCACAGCCACCCACACGGCATCCACACCAGCACCGTTGACTGGAAGCAGTCTGTGAACTGAGGCCATGCGTTGTACCAGGTCAGGTTTGTGTCCTAGAACAGAAGGATTTCAGAGTAGACATGCAGCAAATAGTCGATAACATTAAATATGCAGCATAGGTCGGGTACAGATGAGCTACACGCTCAGCATAAGCCGGGAACAGAGAAGCTACATGAACACATGAAGCATAAACCGACAAGCTACATACTGTATAGGCCGGGTACAGAAAAGCTGCACATGCAGCATAACCCGGGAACAAAGACGCTACACATGCAGCCTAAGCCAGGAACAGAGAAGCTGCACATGCAGCATAAGCCGGGAACAGAGACGCTACACATGCAGCATAAGCCGGGAACAGAGGAGCTACACATGCAGCCTAAGCCGGGAACAGAGGAACTATACATGCAGCCTAAGCCGGGAACAGAGAAGCTACATGCAGCCTAAGCCTGGAACAGAGAAGCTGCACACATGCAGCCTAAGCCGGGAACAGAGGAGCTACACATGCAGCCTAAGCCGGGAACAGAGAAGCTACACATGCAGCCTAAGCCGGGAACAGAGAAGCTACACATGCAGCATAAGCCGGGAACTGAGAAGCTACATATGCAGCATAAGCCGGGAACAGAGGAGCTACACATGCAGCCTAAGCCGGGAACAGAGAAGCTACACATGCAGCCTAAGCCGGGAACAGAGGAGCTACACATGCAGCCTAAGCCGGGAACAGAGAAGCTACACATGCAGCCTAAGCCGGGAACTGAGAAGCTACATATGCAGCATAAGCCGGGAACAGAGGAGCTACACATGCAGCCTAAGCCGGGAACAGTGAAGCTACACATGCAGCCTAAGCTGGGAACAGAGAAGCTACACAAGCAGCATAAGCCGGGAACAGAGACACTACACATGCAGCCTAAGCCGGGAACAGAGAAGCTACACAAGCAGCCTAAGCTGGGAACAGAGAAGCTACACATGCAGCCTAAGCTGGGAACAGAGAAGCTACACAAGCAGCCTAAGCCGGGAACAGAGAAGCTACACAAGCAGCCTAAAGCCGGGAACAGAGAAGCTGCACATGCAGCCTAAGCTGGGAACAGAGAAGCTACACATGCAGCCTAAGCTGGGAACAGAAGCTACACAAGCAGCCTAAGCCAGGGAACAGAGAAGCTACACAAGCAGCCTAAAGCCGGGACAGAGAAGCTACACAAGCAGCCTAAGCTGGGAACAGAGGAGCTACACATGCAGCCTAAGCCGGGAACAGTGAAGCTACACATGCAGCCTAAGCTGGGAACAGAGAAGCTACACATGCAGCATAAGCCGGGAACAGAGACACTACACATACAGCCTAAGCCGGGAACAGAGAAGCTACACATACAGCCTAAGCCGGGAACAGAGAAGCTACACATGCAGCTTAAGCGAAATATTTCAGTAGATATAATTTATTAAGAATAGAAAAATAGTCAATGTCAACGGTTTTCGATCATGAAAATTCTTTCAGTTTAATTTATGTGAGTGTGTATGAAACCATACATGGAATATTTAAACATTTGTCTGAAGAGGCGGGACCTCGTATTGAATCATTAGCTGATTCCATTCCTGTGGATGGAAAGATCAGTTTAAAGTTAGAAGAGACAGGAAAATGAAGCGAGAAGAGCAGCGAATTACTGGGATATTTGACAGCATGAGAGTAAGGAGAAAACTATATGTTTAGAAAAACTATAGTTGTTCATTTTTAGGGAGGCATTTGGTATACATTTTGGTTATACCACACAACGTTAAAAACAAGCAATTTAATTTTAAAGCAAAAAACCTTCAATGAGTTTTAAAAAGTATTGATATATAGTATATTTTCATCAAGTTATTGATAATCGTGATTACTATCACGTATTCGCCTGATCAGGTACCAGATACAATTGATTTAAATGTAGATCTAGAGCTTGGAAAACAAATACAAAATGGTTACATTGCAACCACATGGAATAAACATTGTGGGTTCGCTCGTGCTTTAAGAGTTGAGTTGAGGTGTAATTGGGTTTAACGTCTTACTTGAGAATATTTCGCTCATATGACGACGTGCATGCGTGTGTATGGGTATGTGTGACTGCTTGTACTAGCCCAGACTTAAGCTGGTTTTATAGTGCTAGCCCACTGAGATAACATGCCGAAGTGAAGCATGAATATCCCACTCAGACACATTATACTGACTCCGAGCCGACCAGTCCTTGTTGTACCCATTAATGCCGAGCGCCAGGCACATGCTTTAAGAGTGAGTGAGTGAGTATAGTTTTTTAACAATATTCCAGCAATATTCTGGGGAATGGACTTCACACATTGTACCCATGTGGGGAATCGAACGTAGCGTTATGGGCTATCGTAACTGTATAGTTTATCATAGGATTACGGATGACGTAGTGCTACAAACGCTTTGTGGATCGAGCCCCTGTACCAGAATAAATGACATCATTCTCAATTGATTTTTATGAAACTTAGGTGAATATTGAAATATATTTAACCAAGATTTGATGTATTTCTGCATTGAAATTATTCGCCAGATTTTGATAAAGTTGGCAATATTTGATGACTCAGCAGGAGCAGGATAGCTATTCTCGAAACGTTCGTAACACTATGAACTCCTTTAGCCCATTCTTA
Source organism: Haliotis rubra (assembly GCF_003918875.1). Taxonomy (NCBI): domain Eukaryota; kingdom Metazoa; phylum Mollusca; class Gastropoda; order Lepetellida; family Haliotidae; genus Haliotis; species Haliotis rubra. Next base: position 102,289 of record NW_025765500.1, read on the forward strand.
ACACATTGCCTACGATCAAAGTTAAGAACCTTAGGGCTACGAACTTGTTTAAGATGTGGTAATGATTATTTGGAAATGAGCTACATATTTACTTGCAGAGTGGCTTGCTCATGGCAGAAGGCGTCAGATTTTTTTTCGAAACGTTTGGTAGGTCTTCACCGCATCTTAGAACAACATTAATATTTTGGATGAGAGTATCTTAGAAAGAGAACCGTGTGATATCGGAGCATATTTGAAATCTATTTGTAAATGTTTAGTGAACAGCTGCCTACGATTTGCATCTAAGCAGGTGCAATTTCATGTACCGGTATGAGCAATAATTGAGTTGGGTATTCATGCTAAACTGCGGCATGGAATCTCAGTGAGCTGGCACTATAAAACCAAATTAAGTCTGAGCTAGTAGAAGCAGCCACACATCTACTGGCATGCACGTCGTCATATGAGCGAAATATTCTTATGTGCGACGATAAACCCCATTTCACCTCATCTCTCTGATATGTAAACTGAAATATACCTTAATAAAAGTTATACCATATAGGGATGTAGTCTCTATCCCATAAAACTAAATTATTATCATTATTGACTAAAACGCAATGATCAATAAAAAGGTAAGGTGTAATATTAATGATAAAACCTTTGAACATAGGAGTACCAAATTTTCACACACCACTTACAATTTGACAACTTAAATATGTTACGCACTCAAAACATCTAAGCTGTCTTTTAAAGGTTCGGTAAAAAACGACAAATACCAAACAGTGACAAGCTCAATTCATCACACGCGCAATCAAGTTTCGCCGGCTGCTATAGACGCTCCCCACCCCTCTTAACGTCAAAATGGAGAGGGGAGCTTATGGACAGGGCTTTGACGGGACCGGTCTATATTTTTATGTTTACCATACTTAAATGTCAAAACAGATCCTTTCCAGAAAGATGGGTTTCCGGATTCCCGGGGTTTGACTGTAAGCATAACAAACCCACAATGTGCTTATCACGACCACATATCATAAGAAATAACACTTAATAACTTGTTAATGTTCACCTACTGTATATAAAGCACTTACATCTCATAATCTAATAACATATGGAGCAATAAATGTGAACTTAAACTGGCATAAACTTTATAGTGTATAACGGTACTTACCCATACCGGTGTCCCGTTACACACCAATACCATTGTGAGGGAGTTTTAAATAGTAGCTCCCTGGCAGGAGGTATACATCCAATGAGCGAATAATTTTACATGTTTGTGAACTTGTGGCCTAATTTCTGACCCGGTGAAAACACATTACGGTTGGTTGATTGCAAGCTCCGCACAGCGACAACCTTTTCGCAGAGTTCACATGTTAGGAGGGGAAATGACTGGAATAGTTTGTCGGCCAGGTTGACGAGTATTACGAGGTGACGTGCACTAATGAGAAATGCAGGTGTTTTATATGTCACAATCGTATGGTCTGGACACAATGCATTTGGCAAAATGAAACACAATACAGCTGTAACAGAATCAACTGTAAATAATGTGGCTATTTAAAGCCTTTCTCAGACACATTATGAAACCACGGCAAGTGTGACCGTGAATTGCGAGGTCGTCGTCTAGGAATGTAGGAGGTCAGTGAGGCCATTTGTCACGACAAGACAAGGTTGTGTTGGAAACGTACTACGTGAGATGCTACAGTGTGAAGTGAGCTTGTCAGATAGTACTGTTGTGATATTATTTATTGTAGTATAATCAACTCCGCTGAAGGGCGGGGAGGGTATTTGTCTCGTAATTGTTTGATTTGTGTTATATTTTGTAGTTTGATCATGTCCTTGGGAGGGTAGTGCGGTGTTTGTCCGGAAATTAGTTGATTTGTGTTAAACATCTTTTTGCGGTTAAATCATATTCCCGGAAATGTGGATATTTGTCTGGCATTATTTTAGTGGTAATACTTTCTTGCAGTTTGATCATGTCCGTGGGATCATGGAGCGGGTCTAGTGTTATTTGACTAGTATTATTTCTTAAATTGTAGTTTGATCATGTCCGTGGGATCATGGGCGGGTCTAGCGTTATTTGACTGATATTATTTCTTGTAATTTGATCATGTCCGTGGGATCATGGGGCGGGTCTAGTGTTATTTGACTGGCATTATTTCTTAAATTGTAGTTTGATCATGTCCGTGGGATCATGGGCGGGTCTAGCGTTATTTGATCATGTCCGTATTATTTCTTGCATTATTTCTTAAATTGGTTTGATCATGTCCGGGTCTAGCGTTATTTGGATCATGTGGGAGTGTCTAGTGTCCAGTGTTATTTGACTGGTATTATTTCTTGTGGCTTGATCATGTCCGTGGGATCATGGGGCGGGTCTAGCGTTATTTGACTGGTATTATTTCTTGTAGTTTGATCATGTCCGTGGGATCATGGGGAGGGTCTCGTGTTATTTGACTGATATTATTTCTTGTAGTTTTTGATCATGTCCGTGGGATCATGGGGAGGGTCTCGTGTGATTTGACTCGCATCATTTCTTGTAGTTTGATCAAGCCCGTGGGAGGGTGGGGAGGTATTTGTCCGGTAATCATTTTATTTATGATATGTGTTTAATCATGTCATAACAACGACATGCTTCAGATACCAACGAAGATCAATATCTGGAGGTGCAGATACTCAACTGGGTTGCATTGTAAAACTCCATGCTTAGCAGCAGGTTTCTGAAAATGTTCTTTTACAACATCATTTCCTGGAATATGCTGGAAAATATTTTAGAGGAGTTCACGAAGCATTTCTAAACGTTCGACCCGGAGAGCTGAAACTGGGGTAGTTGCAAAGGCACAAGTGCATATTTGCAAACACTTGATAGTGTTAATGCTTTATAAGCAATAACCCAGATGGTGCATTAGCACCCCTTTTGATGGTGTATTAGCTCCGGTCAAAGGGTGGTGAGGTAGCCTAGAACTTAAAGCGTTCGCTCGTCACGACAAAAAACCGGGTTCAGTTCCCCACATGGGTACAATGTGTGCAACCTATTTCCGTTGTCCCCCGCCGTGACGTTGGTGGAATATTGATAAAAGCCGCGTAAAACCATGCACACTCATTCAATCACTCTGGACAAAATGAACGAGGCTATCTATAGTGATTGTCGTTACTCCAACCAGAGCATCCGGGTCACTGGGAAACAATGGCAAACCCAAATGTAGGCTTGTCACATTTATCATTCCACCAAACATCGGCGAAGAATGTTTATCTTTACTTGACGATTGTCCTATGGTTGCCTGGGATACTTCAATAAGTTCTGAAATATTGTCATAATTCTGTATGATGATGATGGAGTAGAAGGGGATGAAGTCAACCAGAGTGAGCAGCAGCCAGAAGGTAAACATCACCCCGGAAGTGATGAGGCATTTCTTCCTCTCCCGGAGCAGCAGCAGCATAGCAAACAGCTGAAATATGAGTGAGTGAGTGAGTTTAGTTCTACACCGCACTCAGCAATATTCCAGTTGTATGGCGGCGGTCTGTAAATAATCGAGTCTGGACCAGACAATCCAGTGATCAACAGCATGAGCATCGATCTACGCAATTGGGATACAATGACATGTGTCAACCAAGTCAGCGAGCCTGACTACTCAATCCCGTTAGTCGCCTCTTACGACAAGCATGGGTTACTGAAGATCCATTCTTCACGGGAGGCTGAAGTAAGATACCTTTTAGAATACCATGTGCAATTTCCAAGTGGGCAATAGTTGAAACGATGCAATGTTTTTATGCATATCATGCTGTTTCACTGCATGAATGAGAAAGCTATGACACGGAATTATTCAAGGGGCTAAAGACACGGAAATAGTTCTGTGTTATGTATTTCATTTCAGAATGACGGCGTAAAACGGAGTTGTAAAACGTCCTAACGTCTGGGCATTAATACTCATTTACACCCACAAATCCGAAAATTGTGTTAATTGAAACCTTTATCGTTACTGTAAACTGCATAGACGTCATAACGTCTTGCTGGTGTAGATGGTGTCATGTTTCCGTGACAACTGACACTGCCAGTTTTGAAAAATGTGAGCAGTTCTATCAGCTTGTGGCAAAATCAGGAGCTCCAAGAAATCCCGAGCACCCAAGTTTACCTATTTCGAGAACTGATATGATGCTTATAAAACGCTGCACTCAGCAATATTCCAGCCATATGGTAGCGGTCTGTAAATAATCGAGTCGGGACCAGATAATCCAGTGATCAACAGCATGAGCATCGATCTACGCAATTGGGAACCGATGACATGTGTAAAACCAAGTCAGCGAGCCTGACCATCCGATCCCGTTAGTCGCCGCTTACGACCTCTAAGCATGGGTTACTGAAGATCAATTCTAACCCGGATCTTCACAGGCACAAGGTGTGAAGTCGTTGCTGTGGAATGCGAATGTTCAGTGATAGCCTTTGGTCTTGGCAAGCCAGGATAGTTGCCAAAAAGGATGACACACTTGATATCGCATTACAACACAATAGGATGTCCTTGTTAAGGTTCTTGAGGTATACTTAAAAAAAATGCAAACCATTTCCATATGTAAAATAAATATCTGCAAAATGCAGAGTCACTTGTACAATTACTGGGGTGGTTGGGTGGCCTAGTGGTTAAAGCGTTCATTGGTCTCGCTTTTCGCGCTGTTCCTTTAGTTGCCACTGCGCCCGTGTAACAAACTTGGAAAACGCACAAATACATGATGACAGTTTCTTAAACAACTTTTTTATTTTTGTGACAAAAAGTATCCAATTTTTTTCTAGAGTTGGTCTGTTGTTCTTATTGCAGTCCACGTTGATTTTATTCTTTTATGTCGATTTGTTTTTGTGTTAGATTGCAATTTATCGGTATCATTCCGTCTCAAACGGACTGTAAGTCTATGAAGAAAACAACTGTCTCCACGTTGTATAATTTAAACAGGAAAAGACTTAAATGTAACAAGTGACACATTGGACTTCGATAGAAATAACGCTTCAATATTGTCGTTCATGTTTTCTTATTGAAATGGCATGAACACCTCCCCCGCTGGATCTGCAAACGATGACTACAAAATTAAAAAAATACATTTTTCAACACATATAATTTTACATATCATTATGTACCCTGCGATGATAAGGGGATGTCCACAGTTAACTCAACGTAGTAAAGGACAATGTATGAAAAGGACCCCAAGGGACGTATATAACTTAATTAAGAGACTAGGAAAGCCTGTAAAATAATTGGACACAGTTCATTCTCAACTGTTATAGAGGCACTGAGGTAGTCCAGTCGTTGAAGAGTTGACTCGTCACTCCGAAGACCCAGGTTCGAGTCCCCATATGGAGGCAATGTGAGCAGCCCTTTGTGGTGTTCCCCATCGTGATATTGCTGGAATATTTCCAAAAGGGGCGTAAAACCATATTTACTCAATCAGGAGCTATATGTTTAGCTCTTGTAACAACACAATGCCAGGTAGGGTTCAGATTTTCTCACGAGTTATTGATAAAGACGAAACAAACTTATCCTGTATCATGGATGCTTCAATTCCCTCTGCTCTCAATTGTGTCATGTGTAATCTAAGATCATGTATGCAGTACAGATACTTGACATTGTCGGCCAGGTATGGCGCTGAGTTAATTATCAATTTGAACAGAATTCCAGGTATATTATGAGGTGTCTGAGTATACATTTCATTATCGAGTGAGGTAGTGAGTCAGTTTGGTTCAACGCAGCTTTGAAGAATGTCCCAGATATTTGACGACGTTTCAGCTTAATGTGAGATGAGCGCAAAAAGTAATGCACGTCCCAGAAGTGTACCTCTTTGGTGAAAACCACAAGCACGACTATGGTACTGGAAAAACTCAGAACACAATCAAGGCGAACCTGTATCTTGGCGCGCCTTGGGGTTCCAACTCTGCTGATCGAATTGCGTTCTCTTGACGTCAAAATTGACCCTTATCCTGCTTCGTCAGGTCGAAGATAATTTCTGACCCCACAGGCCATTTTAAAGGCGTGCCATTGTGTCCGTTTGTACACGCGCAGTCATTGATACATTTAAGTCAAGTTAAGTTTTAGACACAATTATCCTAGCTGTAACGCAATTTGGGATTACGGGACGTACAAGGAGTCTGGGTCCAGCAAACATGTGGTTGAATGCATGAGCGAGTCATATCAAGTGGACGAAGGCACACAATTTATCTATCCATCTAGGGTCCATGCAGGAAGCAAATGTACTGTAAGTCCCCATGGTCCCTAGTATGGTAATCTACCTTCAGTCGTTAGCAATCTACAGCCTGTTTTTATATTGTATTGTCATTTATAGTTCCAATATTTTAGATTTAATTGCTAGTTTTAAATGTATATCTGTGATACACTAGTAGTTTTACAGTTCTTCGTCAACAGGTTTTTTAATTTCTAACTTTATTCATCTTTAATATAATCATAAAATGTCGTCACGACATGGCTGAAATATTGCCGATGTGACGATAAATATTAACTCACTCACTCACTCACAATTTATCTTATCATACATATTGTTGGGCTGTTTATCATCTAGTTGCGTAAGTAGTTTGTGAAATTGTTTTGTATTATGTTGTTAACCCAGCAGCTTTGGCCATGTTGTAGAAGATACTGTCGTGTTGTCGCAACAGGATGGAGGGTGTGTCAAACTCACACACACGGCCGTTGTCCAAGACCAGGATCCTAAAATATATATGTTACGTTTCATCAGTAATGGAAGTTCATATGACAATACCATTTTTGTGTGTATATTTGTGGTCACTTATACTAAGCGATATTCCAGTTCTACGACGGCGACCTAAACATTGTCAATCTGGTGATTGCTATTGGGAAAATCGATCGGCTATTGCGTATTACTTACCCGAATATGACATTGTGACACGGGTTTACAAAAGATCACAGGTGCAAACGTGTAATCTGAAATACTTAAATGATGTGTAAGAAGAACACGAAAAGAAACCTGTCGTAGTCCATGACTGTGTTGAGTCTGTGGGCGATGGTCAGCACCGTGCAGTCCTTGAACTCTGACCTGATGGTCTGCTGGATCAGGTCATCTGTTTCCATGTCAACGGCTGCTGTAGCCTCATCCAGTACTAGGATCCTGGTCTTCTTCAGGAGAGCTCTGGCCAGACACAAGAGCTGCCGCTGACCAACACTGAAATATGGCAGAACGTTAAGCTACACGCTGGCAGTTAAAGCATTATTGATTGCGTAAGATATATTTATATTTAGCAGTGAAACACAAAAATAATGTAAAGAATTGATATTTGCGGAGATAATGACGTAAATTACAACAATCATTGTCATCAATTAGTACCTCATATTTTCCCCTCCTTCGCTACACTCGTGTTCCAGTCCATCAGGAAGTACCTCCACGAACGTCTTCAGATGAGCCTGTTCCAGCGCCCGCCAGATCTGATTGTCTGAATACTGGGTGAAGGGGTCAACATTGCCTCGCAGGCTTCTGGCAAATAATACAGGATCCTACAAGAGAATTTTACAGCATTTCTTCATATTATTTTTTCAACTGTCCACAGTAGTTTATTTATTATTCCAAACTGTATCATTTGAAATGATAACACCCTTGACGTAGATGTTGATAACAGGAACATATACCTGAGGTAGTATGGTGAGTTTGTTCCTGAGGTCATACAGGCCTACCTGAGGTAGTATAGTGAGTTTGCTCCTGAGGTCATACAGATCTACCTGAGGTAGTATGGTGAGTTTGTTCCTGAGGTCATGCAGACTTACCTGAGGTAGTATGGTGAGTTTGTTCCTGAGGTCATACAGGCCTACCTGAGGTAGTATAGTGAGTTTGTTCCTGAGGTCATGCAGACATACCCGAGGGAGTACGGTGGGTTTGTTCCTGGGGTCATGCAGGCCTACCTGAGGTAGTATGGTGAGTTTGCTCCTGAGGTCATGCAGCCCGAGTGTACTGATGTCAACGCCATCTATGTTGATCTCTCCTCCTGCAGCTTCTATCAGCCGGAACAGGGACAGAGTCAGAGAGGACTTCCCAGCCCCCGTCCTGCCCACGATGCCCACCTGGATGGCACCAGTACAAGTAACGGTCAAACGCGTGTTTAAGTCTTGATACAATGTTTGGTGGTGCAATATATACATGTCATCCAATGTCACAGCTGGGAATGCGTAATGTATTAATTTGGAAATCAAAATGTAGTAGTCGGGGATAACTCATAGATGGCTCCGAGATATTCTTACACCCAAACCAATGATTTTCTTTATATGTAATACTTTCATTTAAGTACTCTAATTTTAATAATCAAACATAGTCCCTATGGAAAATGACATATGATATGTCAGTACTTTCTTCATTTACCTTCTCTCTTGAATGCACTGTACACGTTACTCCCTTGAGAACAAGGTCAAGGCCTTCTCTATATCGCGTTGAGTAGTCAAGGAACTTCACCACCCCCGCGTCTGGCCAGTCATGAGTTGGACGTCTCTCGGGCATGTCCCATGCTGGCTGGTATTGTATAAACCTTTGTATCAAACACTGGCATCTATGTTACAGAATATAGGCAAGCATATGAAGATCATATAACGTTTGAACGGGTGAAATATAATGCTAATGTTTATGATAAAAGGTATCACCAACGTACATCTCCATTGATATTAACGTTTTAGGTATGTTTACCTCTGAATGTATTTCAGTGTACTGCTTGACCCTCTCCACCATGACGATCTGTGTCTCTACTTCTGACACCAGCTGCACCATCCAGCTGAGGTTAGCGGTTATCTGAAATGATTGTACACACGGCAAAGATGCATGACTCAGTACATACAATTTGAAAGACAAAGGCTGTCAATAAAAATTGCCAAAGCAGGAACCGAGAGTATGCCAATCATTCCGGCAATAGTGGCCATATCAGGTGTGTGTGGCACTTGTTAGAATGAAAGAATCTTTACATCAAGAGCTCATAATTACAAGAACAAACACGGGCCACACAGGTTGTGTAACGAACACACTTATAACGAGGTGAGGTGAGGGGAAATTGGATTTAACGTCGTGCTTGAGAATATTTCGCTCATATGACGACGTGCATGCGTGTGTGTGTGTATGTGCGGCTGCTTGTACTAGCCCAGACTTAAGCTGGTTTTATAGTGCTAGCCCACTGAGATACCATGCCGCAGCCCACTCAGACACATTATACTGACTCCGAGCCGACCAGTCCTTGTTGTACCCATTAATGCCGAGCGCCAGGCAGGGACCAACAAGTACCATATTTTAACGTCTTTTGGTATGACCCGCGACCTTCCGCTCACCGGGTGGATGCTCTAACCACTACACCACGGAGGCGGTCCACTTATAACGAACTTATGGATACAACGAACTGGGTCGTTTCGCTGACACTTGATATATGTTTTAGTTGAAATGCGTAAAACGAACTGCGACTAAAATAAACTAAAATTATTGTTCCTTTATAACCGTTAAAACTGTACATACCTCAATAGCATAGGAGACCGACAAGCCTACAAGTCCTCCTGACAAGGTGTCACGTGACATGACGGCAAACAGGGAGGCGGCCAGAACGATGATGTTCCCGAAGACTTCCAGACGCACACCTTGCCATCTGTCAGATACACACACTGAGTATGTAGACTGGTTTTACCATTTCTGAACGTTTTACTTCAGTTATCCATGATAGCGCGTCATTTCAATGAGGTGAGGTGAGGTGAGGGTGAGGTGAGGGTGAGGTGAGGTGAGGTGAGGTGAGGTAGCAGTTTTAACAGGCTTACCACACTCAGACACATCATATTCCCCCAAGCCGACCAATCCTTTTTATCTCATCAATGCCGAGCGTCAGGCAGGGCAACATCAAGCACCATCATTTAAGGTCTCCTGCATGACGTTTCCAGTTTGATCTGCATGTACTTTCAATAATTACAGAGTTTCCAACCAAGGACACATATACCGGCAGGGCTTCTTGTAATATTCTTTACATACTTGTAACTGTTACTGAAGGTCAAATTCATTCTCAAGGTAATATACAATCTACGATGCATTATATTCACGATAATGCAAGAAGGATGTATAGTAGTAAATAGGACAGGATAGGGCCCGGATCGTATGTGATCATTCTGTAAGGTCAGAGTTACAATAGAGGTCATTTGTAAGATATAATCTTATCAGTGTTGAGGTTGTTAAATATATATCTGCCTTGCAAGTGATGACAGGTAATAGTGCTCTACTTTCCACAAGAAACATACTTTTGTTTGAGGGTTGAATTTCGACTGAGTACATAATATTGTGTTCATGTGCTGGGAAGCCCTTCGGAACATGCTCGAATACACGTCGCCGACTGACACGTCAACACCTCAAGGCTATTACACTCTTTATAACGTTTCCACTGAAAGAGCTTGAGGCTAGGCGCATTGCACTGCAGTTGCGAGATTAATTTATTACTGTGTATACAACTTGTTATTGCGGAATTTGAAGGACGAAAGCATGTTGCATTGGACAACATCAGGAATCAAAGATGTAAAGATATTTGATAGGCCAAAATTGCAAATCATTTTTCATTAAGGTAGGATAACAATATATGGATGAATACTTTCACTGAAATAAAGAAGTTGTTCATCCATATAATGCTATACTTCGTTACTGCTCCAATGTCTAACTGCCTATAAAATAGGTTATAATTTTGATAGGTTTTGGGGGCATCCAGTGCATAGGTAAACTTATGTTGTTGCATATAAGCACCTTTCAAACTTGATCATCATGACATCAAAATTACCTGAGAGCACAAAATGAGTAAAAGGTGAACTTCTGCTTTGCATCTACTCGGTCCTCAGATTCCTTGATGAACCTCGACTGGGCTTGGAACGATCTGATAACACTGGCTCCTGATAAGGTCTCCCCAAAATGGCTGTATATCGGAGAGCGATTTTTGGCTTCCAATCTCTTCAGTTGGCGAGATGTTGTCACGTAGAAACGCTACGGAATTAAACAAGGTTTCCACATGACGTCGCTATACTTGCAAAACATTCATTCAATGAATGATCCTTAGGAGGACAATAACACCACGAATGAGAGGTGAATGTTAACAGCAAATTGTTGACAAATGTCATTGCGGACACCAGTACTGAGTTAACAGATTCTTGTCCAGTGCTATGTCTTGGCAAAATTAATTCCATGATGTGAAAAAGAAATTAGTTACTGCCTCTGGAAATATGATTTGCAATAGACGTGTACACACTGTGTAGCATTACAGGAGCAGTAGCTTGTATTAGTCACGATATAGCTGGAATATTGCCGATGTCACTATAAGTCCCACTCACGTGTAGTCTGTATGTCCTTCCTGATGTCAGTTAAGAACTGACACGCTAAATTTTAATATATATTTCGTGTACAGAAAACAATGTTCGCTGCATAGACCAGTTACTCGATATCAGGCATACAGTCTACAGTTCCCACATGGCTTTCTAAGTGTGAAAACAAAGCAATAATTGAGGAAATGAGAACGGATTGTCACTAAAGGACACGTGATGAAACGGATTCTTTCTGGCCAACTATATATCTACAAAGTTTAAGAAAATAGCAAGATCATTAGAAATCACTATTACAGTTATCAACAAGGTTCCAATGGATAATAACTATGTTTTCTTCTGCATGTTTGAGACTAACAAAACTGTTTTTATTCATAAAATATGTATCAAAATGATTTAAAATTAAATGCTTCATGAAGCATTACATAAATATACTGAGAGAACCAAACAAAGGAACACAGGAAAATTCAAGCGTTCCTTTAATATTTTCCAATTTTCATCACCAGCTTTGAATAGCGCTGTGGGGGAAAATCTGAGAATAAATAAAAGGAACATTGCCATGAAGTGGTGTTCCCTTATTTGTTTCCCTCAGTATATTTGAAGATGAGCAAGTCTTAACTCTGGCTGATTTTTTTAACGGCAGGTGGATTGAAACAGCTCATAGAACGTAGTTTTGGTAACGATTTGCTAATGCTTAAAATTTCCTTTCTTATCTTACTCTTTGAAGGTTTACAGAATTAATGTTACTGCTCACCTGTACAAGGAAGTATAGTACCACTAAGGGAACGACGACGACGAGAAATATAGGGGTGGTGTAAGAAATAATGATGATGCTGCTGAAGACTTGGAACGTGGTGTTGAAGGAATATTCCACCGCGATGGGCATTCTGGTGTCGATTGTATCCATATCCTGGGAGAACCGATTGACAATCCTGCCCGTAGGCGTGGTGTCAAAGAAGGACATCGGTGCCCTCAGAACATTCTTCAGCATGTTCGAGTGGAGTGTACCAGATGCCTTTACCGTCCTTAGGTTCCATAGAAAGGAAAATACCATGATGAACGTAGCTGGAAATTGAAAAGCATGTATTTAGTTATAACACACGCCATAGTGCGCTACTTGATATGCTGGTGTGACCTTATGGTTTTATTGAAAGATAGGATTGTTCCAGAAAATGTTCGAATGAAACAATTATGCGCTATTCACACCGCCCTGCAAATAAATATTGCTGCCGCAAGGTGTTTTCGGTGTGTGTGTGTGTGTGTGTGTGTGTGCGTGTGTGTGTGTGTGTGTGTGTGTGTGTGTGTGTGTGTGTGTGTGTGTGTGTGTGTGTGTGTGTGTGTGTGTGTGTGTGTGTGTCCTTGCATTTTAGGAACACATGTATACATTTTCAAAAAACATGCATATATGTACATGGCTCAATAATTCACATATTTCCTTATAAAATCTGGTTTTGAGTGCAGCTAAAATAAGTATCTGGTTTCTTCATTGGCGTCTTTTTGTAACGCCAATGATTTCCAGCCATTATTTGACGGAACTAGGACCAGTCAATGGAAATTTTGATATTCAAACCCCAAAACTAACGTATCCTGGAACAACTAAGAAACGCAACTCTGCTGATGCCATAACAAGTAATGTGCCCAACACAAAACTGAATAAACACATACTGGTTCGTAGATCATGTATTTTTTAACCAAGCATATAAGGTACATAGGTCTTGAATTATTTTACTAAGGCATATTTGTTGTCTTTCAATTCTTACTTTGAACTAGACCCAAAGCACCATATATTCCAATGTAATATTCATTTTTCTCAATTCGGGCTGTGCTGTTGGAAGGCAGCGTTGTCAGGTTTCCTAGCGAAGTGTCGTCAGTCCATTTGCTGAGCCACGTAGTTGACGTTACAGACGTTGCTTGAAATAATGCGTACATAACCATCGCGATCAACATCGGCAATAACCCAATAGCCCGGAAGTAGGTTAGAAATACTTTCATAGTAACCTGAAAGAACAATAATGACATCTTATACTTCCCTTTATTGTGTAATTCCTTCGTTTGATGTTAGAAAACATGGCTATTGAAAGTACACACATTAGAAAAGGTATGACACCAGATATTGTTCATGTTCTCAATATCTAACTAGTAACCAAAGCAAAGGACTTCAATTCAAATTACTGTCTGGAAAGATTGACCCCCAGTTAATAATTACATGGCAAATCTAACCGCAAAACCGCCCTAAAAACTAGTTGATAAAGAGAAGCAAACATGGCTAACATTTGACACATTTTTAAAAGCTGGTAACCATTGCCATATATTCAGATCACATGTCAGTCAACATTTCTTGTGACAGCCCTCAGTGGCATGCCAGCATTCTGTATACCAATCTTTGAGCATGTGAAATCAATGGATATTCCAAGTTATCGAGGGGCGGTGGGGTAGCCTAGTGGTTAAAGCGTTCGCTCGTCACGCCGATATTTGTGTGAAGCTCATTTCTGGTGTCCCCCGCCGTAATATTGCTGGAATATTGCTACAAGCGGCGTAAAACCAAACTCACTCACTAACTCACTCCAAGTTATCGAACTTCAACTTGATACATGTATTTGCTCAATGGCTGGTACCTTTCATCTCACGTGCATATCTAAACTCCCGAAGGGTCAAAATAGTCATACAGACAAACAGTATTATGATGTGAACTATGAAAAAGCTTAGTCCCTGAGTATTCAGCATTTAGTCACCATTATGTGATTGGATAACTCAAAGTATTTACGTTGGTTTCCTCAACCTCGACACAATGGTAGATCTACAATGAATGTTCTACCTATCCTGAATGTTCTACTAAAACAATTGCTTAAAAGATTTCACATTATCCTCATATTACACTGTTTCAGGCTGTAGTAAATGCCTTTTACATTCGACGTTAAAACATAAAAAATCGTTTGGGGATTATTTCCTTTTGGTTATATTTCAACATTCAAAATCAATATCGTTCATAGAAGGTCAAATACCTTGCCAGACTCTACAACCTCTTCTTCAACCAGTTTCCTCTTCTCCTTTTTCAATTCTTCTTCTTTGACTTGGAACTGTCTGGTCTCATTGGTTTGGGGCTTAGATCTATATGTATGAACGATGCTGTAAATTTTGAATGAAGAACATATTTTCATAGAAGGAAAATCTGTTCATACGAAAAACAAATTCTCATGTGAAATTAGAAAGAATAGTTTAACATATTTGTATAGAAACAAAGAAGGAATAACATTTTAGTATGGAGACTCCAAGGAAGAAATATTCTTTCCTTAAAGGACAAAGGACGGCTTACCTTTGAATAACACATACCACCATCGACAGGAATAAAATGTCACCATGATATTAGAACTTTGCAAGGAATTCTTTCTGTTAGTTAGTTATTTTAGCTCACAGAGAAAGTCCAATGAATGTTCGAGTTGTATTCAGATACATTATAAACTTACAGGACAGGTTTGATGTCTGCTTTCCTCTCTCCACTTGATTTAGCCGACTCTAAGCGTTGAAGAACTTGCTTTCTATTTTGCTCACTGTATACAAAATGATTTAAGAATTAGACAATGAAACTTCGCCCTTATACATGTTCATGAAAGTATCTTGTATACATAACCGATCATTACATGAACTACTGATTATTCTAAATGTCAACTCAGAGAACAAGAACAGCCAAACCTTTTGCGTAAATATGGGTGAGTGAGTGACTATAGTTTTACGCCTCTTTCAGCAATATCCAGCAATATCACGGTGGCGGACACCAGAAATGGGCTTCACACATTGTACAGATGTGTGGAATCGAACCTTCGGAATCGTCTTCAGGGTGACGAGCAAACGCTTTAACCACTAGGCTACCCTACCGTCACATGCGTAAGGAGACAAAAAGAGGTGACAATTACATGACCGCAGCACTAAAAATACGTGATGACACCAGGTGTTTTAGTGTCGTATGAAATGGTAAATCAGAATGGAGGAACTGTGTCTGAATTAGAATTTACAACCTCGAGGAAACCATCAAACATGTATCATCAAGTCGAATCTGGGATTCTGACCAAAGATCATTGGATCTATGCGTAACCCATCTCAGCGGATCGCTCTGCCTTAGGCATGCCCTGTCTATTTGTTAAAACATAATGTAAGAATGGGAATTACATTTTGAATAGAATAAATGAGTGTTTCTTGAATATGAATGAATATGTTCGCGGAGAATGGGACATACTTTCAATTTGACTGTCATCCAAATCATTATTCTCTGTCAGGTAAGTCTGTAGGAACTTGGAAAATGGCCCGTTAGACTGCAGAAGCTCCTCATACGTCCCTTTCTCTGATATCTGACCACTGGTCATCACAAGGATGGAGTCCACCTCTGGGAGCCAGTGGATGCCGTGAGTGACCAGGACACGAGTCTGGATGGGACAGGTGAGAGTCATTTTGACATCAAACATTATAGCAGATCGTTATGACTGAGGAATGAATTTAACTTCACGTTGTTTTCAGCACCATTCCTCAACCGCACAATAGCTAACACCAAGAACAAAACTGGAGTATGGATAGTTTTTAGGAGCATTAGGCGCCCATAATTATCCTCAAAATTAGTTGGAAATTTTAATATATATCTGAATGTATGCGCAAATACATGGAACTTAAACGTCATATATATTCTAAGAGTGCTTGCCTTGCTAGCGAGCAAACCTTCGCTACTGATGACCTTGTCAAAGATATGTTTCCCCACATGACTGTCAACGGCACTGAGTGGATCATCCAGCAGATATATGTCAGCATCGTTGTAGACAGCTCTGGCTAGTGAGACTCTCTGTTTCTGTCCGCCACTCAAGTTGATACCCTGATGACAAGATAGGAAACAAATGCAATACACCAGACTCAAGGTTATGGACAGCTTTGGCTAGAGACACACTCTGCTTCCGTCCTCCGCTTAAACTGATACACCGGTAACAAGATAGGAATGCAATACACAAGACACAATGCTGTACACTGTCCTGGATGGAGACAGTCTATGTTTCTGTTCTTCTGTCAAAATCATTGCATGATGTCGAAACAAAAAAACATGCAATACGAAAGACACATTCCTATTATGTGCAGCGTTTGCCAGAGAATCTCTGTCAGTACTCACTCTCTCCCCTATCTCTGTCATATCGCCAGCTGGTAACATCTCCAGATCTGGAGTCAGAGCGCAACACTCCACTACATTGTTGTACCAATGTCTGTCCATGGGCTTCCCGAACAGAATGTTGTTCTGCAGGGTGTCGTTCTGGATCCACGCAACTTGGGGCACGTAGGCAATGTGACTCTGATCAGGATAAATCAAGAAAGAAGGATAATATATATATATTTCAAAATACATATGTTAAGAACATTTTCTAACTGTAGCATAGTACTTGTAAAATGATAGGAAGTTATTAACGACCTTCAAACTGACATGACCGTAGAGCTTGTCCATTTCCCCCAAGATGGCAGACACAAGTGAGGATTTTCCAGATCCGACTTGACCCACAATTGCCAAAAGCTGACCCTCGGTAACATCCAAACTGACGCTGAAACAACAAAATGTTTTAGATCGTGATCGTTCATGACTGACATGATATCAGAACTAGTAGGCATCGTTTAGATCTTAAATTTATATCTTTACACATTTTTTATCAATGTCGTAAGTGGATAACATACAATGTTGATTTACTTTGTGAGTGTTGGTGCTGCTTCAGAATTCCACTGGAAACATCCGTTTGTAATCTTCACCGCTGGACCTACAGTATATACGTGTAATAGGTCAAGTAATATTGATCAACTTCCATTATCTGTATACTGTCTAACGTTTGACGAATTAGATGAACTTTTCTTTCTTCTCTTTTTTCTTTTCTTTATTACGACAGCAAATAATACAATATTCATACAGTTCGATAATACTGAACATACATACATACATACATTCATTATTCGAACTAAATAAGAAAGGACATAAGTTTAATGGATGTATGAATAAAATACAAAGAAAAGGATATAGGAATATAGGAAAGTAAGAAAGTGGAGAGAGAGGAGAGTAAGAATTGATCAAACATTGATTTGGTTTGCATCAATCTAAATTTGTAGGTGGGCCCATTTGTATGGAAACTTGGTTTTGTCTCCTGGAATGATTTTTTCTTTGCTGTGATTATATTTTATTGGAGGTAATAATTGCATAAATATGGGAATAGTCTTTTTGTAATGGCAATATTGAACATAACGCTTACATCAAAGTTGACGAAAATATGCAACCCAACGCATACAGTTCTTTATATACTGAACAGCAAAAGAAACGAAATTTTCGAAAAAATGAAATTTCATAAAAGTAAGCGTTCATATTTATGCCTTCTATTAAAAAACTTGCCGAAAAACAAGAGTTGCGTATTTTTGCTGTTCAGTATAGTTCTTTGCACCATAACTCTGATAGACAGGTTACAATGACCACACACACGCACACATTGGGAGGCCACTTGTCTAAGACGCGGCTATTCGGTGTGCAGAGTTATGTTTCTTGGACACACCAGAATCCAATGATTGTGGTGTCGAGTTACACTGTTACTTTACTTGGTTTGTCAGCACCAATACATTAACGCATTAAGCTAGAACGTCGGCACTCATTTACTCGATCAATCATTATAGTATTGAATGTCTGGAGACGGTAAACCTTACTGACGTTGTGTGGCGTTCCATAAGACGTCGGTTTCAGACAAATCTTCTCTGTTGAGGTACTTGTTAATTCTCTTCAGGGATACTGTAGCCTGAAAACGCATAACATTGGCCATGTATATTATGATGTGTAAATGTACATTAGTGTTAATCCATATTACTCATCAGTATTACACCTAATGAGTAAGAGGCTTCTGTTGGTCATCCCAATGAAAGTGTCGGAACATTGCACAGATGTACAGTTCAAGTCAAAACTTGAATTTGTCAAAACCGTTGTGTTTTTTAGTAGTCCTTGATCTAGAGAAAGACTCACAAATGTACCCCTGGAATGATATTGAGCGTACCGGTTTTTGATCCATGAGATTTTGGAGTTAAACCAGGGAAAATGTTTTTGAAATGGCTAAGTAAAGTTTTAACAAAGCAACGAAAATGTCGCTTACAACGTTTTCTGTGGTATCAATTATTAACATGCGTGAGAAATGGCTCCATATGTTCTCTTCAAAGGCCAAAGATCCAAACAAACATCTTTGCCCTGTGATCTTCGGAAAAAGAACGCTACTGATAGTTTTGATAAGGTTCCACCATGTGTTCATTGTTAGTGTACAAAGAAACATTTCTTGCTGTTTTTAGTTTTATTTTGCTCAACTACCTGGACTAAATATGCGATGACAGATGGTGATCTGACAATAGCAAGTCTGATGATACTGAAGAGAGAGATCGCCGGGAAGACGACCTCAGGTCGGAGGTAGTGGTCATCAGAAGTGAAGATGTATGTCACAAATGTAGTTAGAGATACCTGCAGGATATAATGATCTGCTTTACCATGGGCTCTTTGTTAGAAAAGTCTTCCTTGGGGTACTCTAGCATTTTTCAGTCTGATGGCCGTGAAAAAGTTTTTAAAGTATTTGTTTTAAAAAAATAAACAAAACCAAAACAATTGTGTACATAACACCAAGAAATGTAGACTCAGACATAGTGAGTGAGTGAGTATGGTTTTACGGCGCTTTTAGCAATATTCCAGCAATATCACGGCGGGGGAAACCAGAAAGGGGCTTCACATATTGCATATGTGTCACTCAGACATAGAAAACCCATGTGATTATGCCGCTAGTCTTTGTCAGTTTCCAAATCATGTGTATAGATTAATGACACATGCAAATGACTCTTAAAATATTTTCGAACTAGATTCTGACTTTCGAACAGTTTTGCAGCAGTTAAATTTGAATGTGCCCTGTAATAAGCGTGTTTGTTCATTTCACCTCAAACATGATATTCGATTAAAGTGAACCATGAATCTAACTGATAGTTTTGTTGCAACTATTTTACACAGAATAATGTTTGTCTGGCGTTCCAGCAGGGGTGGATTTGTGGACAAAATGTGACTTACAAGATAAGGAATAAGAGTCCAGGTGAAGGTGTTAAAACTCTTAAGGAAAGCCATCTTCATCAAAATGCGCAATTCCTTATCCCGAACCTCCAAAACTTTTTCCTGGAAGGACGGTTCCCAGGCATACAACTTCAGTATCTGTGACAACAAGAGCAAGGTGAATACATGTGTTCACAAAAGACTTTACAAGTGCGTATTTACAGGAGATTACTGAAACAGGCTGACTTTACATGTGTATCTTTACAAAAGATTACTACTAACGGGCTGACTGTACATGTGTCTGTTCACAGACACTACCATCAGACTGAAATTGTCAGTGTCGGTTGACAGACGATTACTTCGACTTCGACTTTTACTTGAGTCGGTAGATCCAAAATTGCTAATACGGCGTTTGGTGTTCTCTACTATTTCCGATAGTTCCGCCTTTATGTTCATCAACATGAATCAGGTTGGTGCCGCTATTGTACGTGATTGCAACCCACAGCATCCCATTATGTCAGCCAAATTTGCCCACACTGTACCCAAGGTGGTAGAGGGGGTGGGGGCCGCTTGGGATGGGGGTGGCCAGAAGTTATGTACTCATTTATAAAGATTTGATTATATCCCAATCTTCACATCTAAACAAAAAATAAGACTGCTTTTCACGGAGGAACATCACCTTACCTTAATGCCATTGAGGACTTCATTCATTATCTTCATCCTCTTGTCCTTGTATTGCATCAGTTCAGCCTGATACTTCCTCAGCATGAACACGGCGACAACGTTGACGGGCAACAACACAAGCAACACCGCCATCCCAGCGAACATGGATGCTCCCAGAGACTGATACAGGAGGTACAGGGCAATGGCGACATTCAAAGGAATAGCCCACACTGCCCAGATCCAAACCGTGATGGTTTGTATATGCTCCACGTCTACAGACATCAAGTTCACAATTTCTCCTGTTGTCGACTCTTTCTTTGCCTTGTTGCTCATCTTTAAGGACTGAAAATTGTTCATAGAACCGAATCATATTGTTATGTGCATAGCTAGTTTGCGCAATATGAATAGTAAACAAGACAGGAGTTATAAATCCCTGGGGCTGCTGAAATTGCCAGCGTTGTCATGGTTACATCTTGATTTTCAGTGAGAAATGAAATTTATTAACCAACTACAGAAGTATATCCCATGAATAAAATCCAACTAGAGCATGCAATAAGTGCTCTGAAAAAGACCCTATGTTGTATTTTGTCTCTATACTCTGGATCTTGATATATTTTTAAGGGAGACACGTGGAGTAAATCTATCAGTTTCTGCTTATTAGTCCGTATTATGCAGACAGTCGTCAGAAGATCATTCCATCTTATGACCATGTAGACCAATCACTTGTCAAGTATTATCACTTGTTATCATCAATTAATGAGGAGCATATACTATCTTTAAGTATTTATCTGAAAACAAATCTGCCAATATGAACTATAGCTTTTCTTCAGTACTATAATTTGATCTTATCTACATTGTTCCGCTGTGCACAATATTTCTGTATCCTACATGTACTTTAGGCAATGTGGCCACTGTACCGAAATAAATAAATAAATTGTCATTGTCATTGTCACATGGAGTACATTTCCCGTTTGAGGCATCAGTGGCAGGAAGAAAGTATGTCGGATTTCGGTTCCTCATTTGGATTTTACCACATGTTTCCGTGGGATGTTTTTGGTGAACACTTGATTTGCAAAAGTTCAAATAGCTTTCAAAAAGTGATTTCAACAACGCTCAGATTCGGAATTTGGCATTATTTCATGCTTTGTTAGGGTTCATTGACATCAGTGCATAGGATAGTCCTTCATTTAACATATGTTTTCAAAACTGTGGAGTGCTG
The DNA here is from genome assembly GCF_003918875.1 of Haliotis rubra. Lineage (NCBI taxonomy): Eukaryota > Metazoa > Mollusca > Gastropoda > Lepetellida > Haliotidae > Haliotis > Haliotis rubra. The sequence continues at coordinate 123,512 of NW_025765500.1, forward strand.
AGTACAAGGTAATGTTCTGCTTAAATATAAGAGTAAAACAGTACAAAACTCTATCTTGATTACATCACACACTGCAGCAATAGTACCTTTCTGAAGATAGCAGATATGATGACAGCAACAATCCTGAGTGCCACCTTTTTTCCTTGGTGCCAGTTAGCATGAGAAAAGACTGTCTGAGTCAACGTGGATGCAAACAGCACAATACATAGAAGGTAGCCTTTCCACAGGGGCACAGTCTTGTCTGTGGTGAAGGATACGAGAAGGCTGAAGCAAAATTATTATTTCATATTCTTTAAACAAGCAAAACATTTGCCTGCAATAGTTTTATATGATATGCCTGGAGTGAGAGCTGTCTTTTGTAGAATAGTGGACGGTTTCGCTGAATCACGAGTTCTATAACTGTGCATATAAACATCTTACACACTACATGTAGTACAAGAAAAGAATGAAATGAAGGTTCGTCAGTGGAGGTGCCCTGAAACATTTCAAACAGAGCGAATCGGCTCATGATCGGTGTGTTCAAAGAACTTTTCTATGTTGCAGTTGACAGATCTGAACAGTTCTATTTGTGGATACCTACCCAAGTATCAAAGGACTGGCAAATCTGAGCAAGTCACTAACAAGCACCCAGACTTGAAACTGTATCAAGTCAAACCAGAATGTTTTCCACAAAGCCCTGACCAGCGAGAACGTGGTTCCATTAGCTGCCTTCTTCGTCTGCTTCATCTCTTGATGTTTATTTCCCAACAAAGGTGACGTTTCATCACATGCATCAAAAAGGAGAGAGTCATTGTGTCCTTTTGAATAATACACTTTCTTGTTCTCATTTGTCCTGTAACAGAAACAATATAAACGTAGATATTACCCGGTAGAATTCAAACATTTAATGCTTATGCACATGTGTATTCCCCTTCATAGTATCTGAGGGTTTGTCTAATTCTGGATTTCGATACTCGATGTATTAGGTTTACGTACTGGTCGTTTGTTTTCTAAGTTTAACGCCATAACCGACAAGTTTCCAGATATCCTAAGGGAAACAAAAAAGAGAACACAAGTGTTCCTTTTTTCGTTTCCAGGTTTCTTTGCAAATTTTGCATTGTATTGTGGGTAAAAATCTGCACATATATATAGGAGTATTTCGATGATGTGATGTTCCCTTATTTGTTTCCCTCAGTATATATCACTGCGGTCGTAACCAGCATATCACGTAATCCATTTCTTACAAGAAGCATGTGTTACTATTATGCATAATATAATGATATAATATGTACATAACAAGGATGTCACCATAATTTTTATTTCTGGGACTTGAAGATCAAATATCAGTCATAGTCTAAATGTAGTGTAAGTAGTCTTGGTAATAAATGAGTTTTAACGCTGATTTGAACAATATTAAATCAATAGTGTGTCGGCCGATTAAAAATGAAGATTTGATTGGATGTTTGTAGGGATAAGGAGAATGTGTTGGTTGTAGGGGACCATCCGAGGTGATGCAGGTCTTCGATATTCACCACTTCAGTGAACCAACTTGGTTGAGGTATGTGTTCACACATTCAATGACAGAAACGTGATCAGGGTTTCTGTGAAATATGATGATAGGTATCGACACGGCAAATGTCCACAGCGAATTGCGGCAATTTGGACAAGCCTCCACACTATAACATGCACAAATGAAAGCTGATTACCTGTTTGGATGACCAGTCTGTTTGTTCCACTGTGAGAGAAACCCAGGCATATTGCTGGCAGACCATAAAGAAGGATGAATATCATCGACGTCTGCCTCTGTCAACGACTTCCGGTAGCCTCTGAGCAGTAACCTGTGATGCAAACGTGTGAGTGGGCTTACGTCAACGTAATAACCGGTCAGTTCCCGATCCATATCACTGTGGAGGATACCAAGAATTGGTTCGAGAGACAAACTTTTTTCTTGAAAGCCAGGAACATGGGTATGGTGCCGATAAACTTAGACATATAATCAGAGAGAACCGGGATTTGAACTCACGATTTTAACCCAGAAAGACATTTTTGCTTCCATGGTTATAGAATAACAGGAAGCATGTGTGTACGAAGTATACAAAATGTAAACTTATGAAACATTGACTATTTATTCGTTTCTCATATGTTCTCATTTGTTCGTCGACTTGGTGACTTCTTTCATAATATCTCCACCGGCTCTATCTGTTGTCCCTTAGTTGCGGATGGTCCTTGTTGAGCAGCGTTGGCTTCTTAATCCGAAGGCCAGTGTTTGTTTCCCTTTATGTGCACTATGAGTGAAGACCATTTCTGGTTTCTACGCTTTGATGTTGCTAGACTGCTGTTCAAAGTGGTGTATTTTCATACTCATCCACTCTCTCATCTATGTTTTACAAACATATTGTCAAAATAAATAAATGTTCATATTTAAAAGCTCGATTACTAATTGTTCAAGCAATGTATTCCTTAAGCAACAAGGGTAACACACAATGATAAATGAGTAGTTAAATTGCTGTCTGTGTCATTTATAATGTTAAATGGGTTTACCTGGTCATCCACCAAAACGTAATTCTTGAGAGGAAGGATGATTCTAGTTCAGGACATGGTTTCTGTGAGTGAGCAAGGACAGTTACAGTTAAGTATTTTGGAGGAGTTAATCCATGAAATATCAAAGGGAAACTGGCACCTGCTGGAACATGGGACTGTTCTTCATTTTATAGATCTGACAGAGTACAGATCTCCATGTTTCATCGGCATATGTCTTGGGATTAAACATTCGCATAAAGGAGAGAAAATACTCGAAATTATTAAGGGTTTTTTGTCGACATTAGTGTTGTTGTTTTAATACAAAAGGAAAGAGCCATACCTTGTCCTGATTGGAAGCCTCAGAAGGCGTCTCAGCCAAACAGCTCATGAACAGCTCTGAGATTACCAGAGCTTCGTATATGAAGAATGTTACAGTAAGTACGCCTTCATCCTGCTGAAAAACAAAACATATTTCAGTATTTAAATCACAGTTTGTGAAACGATTTCGCAATACTTTTGTGATGTTAATGTGACTGGTTTTGTTAATTAACTGTGTTACGAGAGTGTGTTTTTTTGTAATTTGTAATAACATTGATTAATTGATAGTTATTATGGGTCACAATGTTTAAAGTTTTGAGTGTGGGTTGCGGCTCACATCTTGCATCATGTATGTTCAATGGCACTAGTATTTTTTAGCGGTACGCCTTTTTTGATAACGCTCCAGAGTTGCCTCCCTTGGCTTTATTTTGTTTTGACTTCCGGTCGTATGTTCGAGAAAATCGCTTAATGTTCTGAGTGGATAGTGATGCTGCCTACCTTACTAGAATGCTCGAGAACTGTGAAAGAGCTATATAAAGGCTGGTTGTTGTGTTGTGCGGCGGGGACTAACACACAGTCTTTTCATATCACTGGATTTATGTACATCTGTCTGCCTTCGTCAAGCTGACTTACATTTCAAGACTCGTCCACATTCAACATATGTCATTGTAAACAACCTTCAATCAGTAAATATATATATATATATATATGTGACCCAATATTTTAGATCTGTGACTCAATTGCATTGTACTAGATATCTGTATTGTCATTCAGTGTAGTTTGCTCATTGTTTGTTCAATATATAATTTTAGACTTGTCTGTGTTCTATTTTGCTGGTTCAAAGGGGACTCTTTAAACCTTTTGTCAGGGCAATTTATTACCCGTAACAGCTGTGGTAAATTACATTAGTGGTATTACTTTGGGAAAACTTCAATCATCTGTTACTAGACGCGGTGGCCACAACTATACTTACATATTTGCAAAGGTTCAGCACTCTTTGTAAAACTTAAAAGCAAATGTCATCTGAAGTTAGTGTTTGTATACGTGAAATGATGCTTCTTCTATCCACTGATATCATTTGTAACATTTCCGGGAAACTGGCTACTGTACTCTGTGTCTGCATTGAAAGGGTAATTCCATAGTTTCAGGACATTGTTGAGTGATATCAAAACTGAATAGAGCGCCATTCTGCAGGGTGCTGGTGATAAATTACAACCCGTTTACCTCCTGTATGATGATGGAGTAGAAGGGGATGATGCTGGCCAGAGTAAGCAGCAGCCAGAAGGTGAACATCACTCCGGAAGTGATGAGACCTTTCTTCCTCTCCAGGAGCAGCAGCAGCATCGCAAGCAGCTGAAATAACGCACTTGCTCGGGGTACACTTAGTTTTAAAACAGCCACTGGCTTCATTGTTATTGTAAAGATATCTCTTTATCTGGTAACTATTTGGCTGGCGAATGATGGTGGAACTATCAACAAGACTAATGTTCGGTTAATTACTTTATTTATTTGTAATATTCTCTATAGATTTCAACGTACATGATGGTCAAAAAGGAACCTAGTTAATATATTTCCCTCTCTATCCGAAAATTATAGTTTTGAGAAAGACCATCGTGCTTGGAGAAAAAACCTGGAGAAATTCAAGCTATGCAGTTAAAGGTCGCCATATGCGAAAATGGAAGTTATTTCTGTAGAATTCATTTTTTCGAAGAAAATATCTTTGATATAACTTTAAAGATTGATCCACTGTGTCATGAGATACAAACTAGCATTTAATGTATTCGTGGAATCTTACAAAGGTCACTGTATGGACGGCAGGTGCGATGATGAAGGCTTTGAAGGTGTTGCTGTTGACGTCCTCGGCAGCAACGATGAGCTGGGTGATGGAGAGAACGGCAAGACAGAAACAAAGGACCTGGAAAGAACAGAATGATACTGAGAAAATTGTTGATGGGTAGACAAACTCTGTATGGAGTCGTCCCGACTGTTTCTAGGGTTGGTATGATCAGCACCATGCTTGTGATCCAGCATTACCCTAGGTTTTCCTTCCACATCAAGCTGATCCGCTGTGCTTTGACAAAAATACTATTGAAAGCGGCATAAACTACAAGTCAATACCCTCAGCGAAAGTTTTGGTCCTGTGGTCCAAAGGTTCTTTCATCACACCTACGACCTGGGTTCGATTCTCCACATGGGCCCAATGTGTGAGTTCATTCATGATTTCTCCAGATGTGACATTGATGGACAGGGATAAATGATTACAAATGTACAACCATTGGGTAGTCATCTACGGTTGCACCTAATTATCTTTGCTCACTGTTTATTTCGTGATGAGTCATATATTTACAATAGGCACAAGATTTGGAGAGTCAGTGTACGGTTACTCTTTACCATCTTTGCTATGTATTTATATCGTGATGACAGCGATGTCGGTGTGACGTTCAGGAGGTAGTAGAAGTAGAACGGGGACGTCAGCCACAGCCACCCACACGGCACCCACACCAACACCGTGGATTGGAAGCAGTCTGTGAACTGAGGCCATGTGTTGTACCAGGTCAGGTCTGTGTCCTGGAGAAGAAAGCATATTTTAGATGAAGTAAAAGCCACAAAACCAACGAAGACATGGAAGCACTGTGCGAAATAGCCCCAGACCCGCTAGTCCGTGACTAGTAAAATTCCAGTCGGGCCAGTAAATCTTCACTGGTCCGACTTTTCTAGTGAATTTTCACGGGATCATTTTGTAAATATATCACACTCTCTGACTTGCAACAACTGGGCTGCGCCTCAGAGCACATGCGCAGTGAAATAGGTTCGCGGAGCTTTTGAAGCGGGTTGTCCGGTGAATATTCGGTGAAGGCTTTGGTGTGAGCTATTTTTCTAATGTTTTGTTGATATTTCACAGGCGCGAGCTTTTTATATGTTATTACAGTAGATTACCGATTTAACTGTTTATATAATTTCATTTGTCTATTTCACCTCACGTTCTTCTTACCGAGTCACTTTCTCAGTTCGATACTTAAAAGCAATGTCATTATTTAGCGTCGACAGAATTTCTAACTGTGATATAGATATGTCGTTGTCACAGACAAAACTCAATGTCTGTTTTATTGGCACCTATGTGTCTGCCTGCCCGTCTGCTAATGACAATATTCAATACACAATTTTAATCACTGACCACATGCAATTTGAACATCACACCTATCAGGCTATACACCATAAACAAAACGCATTGATTTATGGCCCGAGTTCGGTCTCTGTCACATTAAGTAATTACACAGACAGGCAGGTGTGATACTTGAACACATGACATGTTATGATGTATGTTGATTGCAACATGTTATACACAAAAAATGAGCAAGTATTTACAAAACCCAACATCTCTATATATACACACACAATGAGCCGTGAGGGCGGCATCTGCTAATAAACCAGCCGTTACACTTGAGTGCACACCCAAGCGCGCTGACTGGGCTCGGTATCCCGGCTGCTTCGTTTCTTGGGAAGTAAACCCAAGTACAAAATATTGCACTTTTGATTTGCTATTGTACGCTTATAATTTTGTTGATATATTTTTTCATAACCAGCAATGTATATTATATGTCATGAATAAGTGATAATTGTGTTTTAATTATGTTTGATTTTTTTGTTTCATGTGACCTTTAAGTTAATACACTTTCAAATCATGTAAGATTATGGCCTGATAAAAATGAACATCATATGAGCAGCTTAATGATGAAACCCGTGTCATGCCGACAATTTCGTATTATTAGGGGCGGTGGGGTAGCCTAGTGGTTAAAGTGTTGGCTCGTCACGCCGAAGACCCGGGTTCGAATCCCCACATGGGTACAATGTGTGAAGCCCATTTCTGGTGTCCCCCGCCGTGATGTTGCTGGAATATTGCTAAAAGCGGCGTAAAACCAACCTCAGTTCTTATTATCATCTATTTTTGTAATCTTTTGCTTAGTTTCTACATTCAAATTTGGCCAAGTGAATTAGTTTGTGGGCTATTAACTTACAGGTATAGCTTGTCCGACTGGCTAGCACAATTTGGAAACTATTTCGCCCACTGCATGGAAGCAAAGACAGTGTTACTGAAAGCAGGATCCTCTGTACGATTCTGGCTATATCAAATATAGTGTTCATGAATCACTGTTAGACTGGGAGGTCGCACTCGACAGAAGACAACTGACGTAAGTGAACAAATGCAATAATTTGCTTTCACATTACAGCTCTGGATATCATTGTGACCTGTCTTCACACATGTGCCTATTCTGAGCCTTTGCCCAAGCCCAATGTTTTCATGTCAAACGTTGTTTGTTGGTGCAACTATGCAAGCATTGTATAATTTTTGCAGCTATGTAAATATCTATTGGGATCTTGTTTGTTTGTTTGGTTTCATATTTTGGGTTTTTATCAGTTTCGACATAGAGAGAGTAGTGGTAAATATTCGGTAGAGCTTATGCGTAGACTGTGGTGCATCATAGCAACGGTAGAGCGTATACTTGGGCGACTGTTTGTATTCATAACTACGGTATCATGTACATAGGGTAGGTCGTATTCATATCAGCAGAGAATGCGATGGAGAGAATACGCACAGTAGCATGTACAGTATGTGGTTATATACGATAAGGTGTATGCATGGACGGTACATTAGATAGATACGGTATGGTGTATGTATGGACAGTAAAGTAGATATATACGGTAGACAGTACAGTAGATATATAGGGTAGGTGTATGCATAGACGATGCAGTAGAAACATACGGTAAGGTGTATGCATGGACAGTACAGTAGATATATAGGGTAGGGTGTATGCACAGACGATGCAGTAGAAATATACGGTAAGGTGTATGCATGGACAGTACAGTAGATATATAGGGTAGGGTGTATGCACAGACGATGCAGTAGAAATATACGGTAAGGTGGCATGCACGGACAGTACAGCAGATATATAGGGTAGGGTGCATGCACAGACGATGCAGTAGAAATATACGGTAAGGTGTATGCATGGACAGTACAGTAGATATATAGGGTAGGGTGTATGCACAGACGATGCAGTAGAAATATACGGTAAGGTGTATGCATGGACAGTACAGTAGATATATAGGGTAGGGTGTATGCACAGACGATGCAGTAGAAATATACGGTAAGGTGTATGCATGGACAGTACAGTAGATATATAGGGTAGGGTGTATGCACAGACGATGCAGTAGAAATATACGGTAAGGTGTATGCATGACAATGTGCACAGTAGATATATAGGGTAGGGTGTATGCACAGACGATGCAGTAGAAATATACGGTAAGGTGTAGCGCATGGACAGTAACAGTAGATATATAGGGTAAGGTGTATGCACAGACGATGCAGTAGAAATATACGGTAAGGTGTATGCATGGATGGTACAGTAGATATATAGGGTAGGGTGTATGCACAGACGATGCAGTAGAAATATACGGTAAGGTGTATGCATGGACAGTACAGTAGATATATAGGGTAGGGTGTAAGCGCAGCACAGACGATGCAGTAGAAATATACGGTAAGGTGTATGCATGGACAGTACAGTAGATATATAGGGTAGGGTGTATGCACAGACGATGCAGTAGAAATATACGGTAAGGTGTATGCATGGACAGTACAGTAGATATATAGGGTAGGGTGTATGCATAGACGATGCAGTAGAAATATACGGTAAGGTGTATGCATGGACAGTACAGTAGATATATAGGGTAAGGTGTATGCATGGACAGTACAGTAGATATATAGGGTAGGGTGTATGCATAGACGATGCAGTAGAAATATACGGTAAGGTGTATGCATGGACGGTACAGTAGATATATACGGTAGGGTGCATGCATGGACGGTACAGTAGATATATACGGTAAGGTGTATGCATGGACAGTACAGTAGATATATAGGGTAGGGTGTATGTATGGACGATGCAGTAGAAATATACGGTAAGGTGTATGCATGGACAGTACAGTAGATAGATACGGTAAGGTGTATGCATGGACGGTACAGTAGATAGATACGGTAAGGTGTATGCATGGACGGTACAGTAGATATATACGGTAAGGTGTATGCATGGGACGGTACAGTACATATATACGGTAAGGTGCATGCATGGACGGTACAGTAGATATATACGGTAAGGTGCATGCATGGACGGTACAGTAGATATATACGGTAGGGTACATGCATGGACGGTACAGTAGATAAATACGGTAAGGTGCATGCATGGACGGTACAGTAGATATATACGGCAGGGTGCATGCATGGACGGTACAGTGGTTATATACGATACGGTGTATGCATGGACGGCACAGTGGTTATATACGATAAGGTGTATGCATGGACGGTACATTAGATAGATACGGTATGGTGTATGTATGGACGGTAAAGTAGATATATACGGTATTGTGTTGGTTACATTCATTATGGTGTATGCATGGAACCTACGCTATGGTAGACTGGACACAGAACTACAGATGCAGTGAATACATACCACATAGATCGTACATACAGTAGAGTACATACGGTACATGCACCGCTGTAGTGAATACACATACCAACAATAATATAGGCAAGTCGTGTTCCTGCATGCGACGCGTGAAATCTGCCGCGGTTCCCAGTGCACGTCAAGTGAAAACCTGAGTTCATTTAAAAGCGGAATGGTCACAAGGAATGGGGACGTGGAAAGGAAGCCTACCTAACAATGAAAGGAGAGCACAATTCATATAAATCAGTTTCAGTGCCGAGTGTATGGCTTCGGGTTTTGAACTTTTACACCCAGACACCGATGAACACAAGTATTTCTGTAACTCTAATTTGGGGACACATGTCATACTGAAGCACATGGAATGTATTTAAAAGTGATAGGATTCGAACCGTTAGATGCAGTCCTGGTATTAAGCATTTCGATCTACTCACCCATAGCGTGGTTCCATTACAAAGCGAGGCCATGCTGGACAGCGTTGTCAGTGATTATGAGGTACAATGAGTCAAAATTCTAGCACTATACGTGGAATTATGACTAACAGTGTTATCTGTGTCTCTCCTGGGCGACACGTACGTTTTGACCGACATGATGTGACTCAGATCCATGGCTCGGTGTTTCACGTTTGCAGAGGTAAAGCGTCTATTTTTAATCAGTTCAATGCAAAGTTCAGGAGGAAAGCTACGCTGGTGCCCCATTTTCTGACTCCGTCCAAGCATTGCGATAAAATGAGTAACACCTGAAGGTCTGACAGCAACTGGACGTATCTAATGGCAATGAGGATTAAATAGCGCACAGGCGATGCGCATTATTCCGTCGCTATTTTACTGCCTTTGAGAGACCAAGGTGTATGACTGAAATTATCGAGTTGTACACCCTCGTTGCATCTCGCGTATTACTGAAAGTGACTGTCATTTTAGGTGCGCGACGAAAATACACGTGCGCAGTCATTAGTAATTTTATCCTTTTGCAAATTTAGTTCGTGTAGTTTCAGCAAATAAAATTTGACAATATCCTGAAGAATCGCTGAAATATTATAAATTCACAATTGATCAGTACGTACACTTTTCACTCTACACAAGGTAGAGTGAATATACATAGATAATTTTCCAATGACAAGGCCAATCGGATGAACAATAGAGAAGCGAGTTAAGTAGTGACTGGGCTTGGTATAAAGTAACAAGTTACTTACTTTGTCTATGGTAACACTAACGAAAAGGCAGTCAACAATGACAATATTTCCATGCGTGGTTTATTTATGATATGATTAAACTGAAAAGTTCATACCAAAATAAAAAAAAGTATTTGTTATCCACACAACAGCTTCAGTTATCAGATAATACAGCCAACAAACCTCATCTTGTCCTAAAGCCAATGAATATATTTATATCATTGAATTTTCTGTCCCTTTTTGACAGCAATGTGATTGGCAAGATTCAGGAAAAGCATGATATGCGGACCTCGCTTTTGAAATGTCTCGCTTGCATCCCAAGTACACTGTCGTCAGGCTCCCCATTGTTCTCGGTGCCCTTGGTTCGGTACCACCTGATCTCTTGGCGCAGATCAGGAGAGTGCCCGGGCTCTCCATCGTGAGCACAGCCCTTCTGACACTTCTGGGTAATGCAGAAGGCTGCAGTGTTGGGGAGCCTTCATATTCTCCGGAAAGTACTTGGTGGGTTCGACTAGGCAGTGTTTCCTGGGAGAAGTTCCATTTGCTGTCTGGGCTTCGTGTAGAGGGGGCAAGGGCCCTGGGCTGAGTATGAGCCTTACCAGCCTGACTGTGCCAGGAGCGTTTCCTGGGAGAAGTTTCATTTGCTGTCTGGGCTGAGTGTAGAGGGGGGCGAGGGCCCTGAGCTGATGATGAGCCTTACCAGCCAGACTGTGCCAGGATCACCCGAACCTCTCTGCTGCATACTATGTTTAATCTGTAAAAATAACAATAACATGCCCCACTTTTCTTGCAGACAAAATGTAAAAAGAAAAGAATTTTCCATCACTGTAGCTGGGTACTGTCTACTGATGTCCATTTGGCTACCGGCTACATGTACATGACGCCCGCCACATCTAACCCATACAGATAAACAACACGAACACACATACGATGGGATTACGCTTAGGGATATTGATATTGACTGGGTTGACACTGTCATTGATACAACTTCACAACGCTTGCCGACTGACTTCAAAACGTTTGTAATATTAGACGAGAGACCGACAGAGGCGGTAAATTGCCTCCCTTGAAAACAGTACACTCCATAAAACGAACGCATGCACGCGGTCTTTGAGAGGCTGTAAAATAGCGACGACCCATTATGTATTCCAGCTACAGAAGGGTTACAGGTTACACACCACCAAATGTTTTCCCATAGACTTCTACAGTAACCTTATAATTTTTTTAAAAATAGACAAGCTATCAACAGCCATTCCATGTACACATGGGTACACTCTGGCCTTTAAACTACAATAAAACACAATATCAGGCCAACTTGTCCAGCTCGTTTTGCGAGGACAGGAAGCGGAACACGTCAACCCCAGTTCCGCACCAAATGTCACCTACTGGAAAATATCTGTACACAAAATAAGCATAAGTCATGGTGATGAAAATGACAGCACTGAATACTTAAAATTGTGGTCAGTTTTAATTACTGATTGGATATGCTTTTAAAAAACAAACATCTTACACTATTTCATCCAATCACAGCTGTCACATGTCTCTGTCTCTCTTGACTTGTTTACATACGGACCGGCTCAGCGAGCAAGCGATACTGATTTAGTGTAGTGTAACCTTCAGAGAAATCCCATAATGCCGCCTGTGCCTCCATGTTGGTTGCCATTCGCGTCCCCAGCAACCATAGCGTCATTAGCAACTATCATCTACGCATACGTCTGTCTGCTTCTCTCTGTCAGTGCGATACTCGAGAAGACTGGCGTGATAGATAACGAAGACCCGTACATGTTTCCCAGATCGGAATGGAGTGATGACCACAAGTATTTGCGGGCGACAGTACTCCAACATGCAAGAAAGATACGAGGCCACCAGGAACAGATTGAATCTTAGGGACACCAGCGCCATTATGTTTGTCTTATTTCTTAAACATGTAAAAGTATTCGGTTGCTTATACATTCACAAATCAGTATGCACCAAGTCTTGTAGTCACAAACTAATGCCTGGCATTAATGAGGTCAGTAACACACACACACACACACACACACACACACACACACACACACACACACACACACACACACACACACACACACACACACACACACACACACACACACACACACACACACACACACACACACACACACTCCCTTCTCCAAAATCCTGGATCCACCCCTGAATGACATCACACACAAAGCCATGTGTCACGACTCGCCCCTTTCCGTAAACTCCAAGATGACTCGTCCCCCTCTCGATGCTTGTTATGTGCAAAAAATAAGACAAACCAATCAGAACGCGCGTATCGGTTGCGGTTCTGTCCTTAAAACTTTTCAGGCATTATGTGATTGTTTAATAAATCATGAAAAAATATATATCGTCATAGTGAAAACAACATTTCTGGTTTAGTGCACAACTAATCCTCAAGCTGATACCTATTTCTTATAATGGATCAGTCCAGTAGAATCAACTATAGTCTGTTTGCAGTGAAAACGTATCGACGAATTTCACTTTAAACAAGAAAGTAAATCAAATAAAGTGAAATTAAGATTGCGAATCCTCATAATTTTACCTTGCCAACTGAACATTTGATTCTCAGAATTTTATTCATCTTAGGATAAAAGTTGTTTAACAAACGATCATAGATTCCAATCGCTATTATTGGTTTGTATTACAAGGGGGTAAGCGCAGTAGTTGGAACACTGAAACAAATGCACGTGCGGTACGTGATGAGCGTTAACTTAGACCAACCCTACTTGTTCTCGGTGTTTCATTTATTGTGCATACACCCTTGTAATACAAACAATAATAATAATAATTTGAAACTATGATCGTTTGTTAAACATGTTTTATCCTAAGTTTAATAAAATTCTGATATTTAAGTGTTCAGTTATGAAGATTCGCATTCTTAATTTCATTTTATTCGATTTACTTTCTTGTTTAAAGTGAAATTTATCGGTACGGTTTCACTGCAAACAGACTATAAACAAGACGTTATGCTCATTCACCATATTTATTATAACTTCAGATAAAAAAATAAATAGTTTATAATAAATATGGCACTATGTTGATCATGTTTATTGTTGGCATATTAAGCGCTGCATTTCCCCAACATTTCCCTAAAAAATATAGTATTTGTATCTTAACATCAACATTTATCAAGGACATAACATGTAATATTTAATGGTCATTATGATAATCACTTATAATGTACAGTCTTGACACATTAAGCACTGCATTTATCTGTAAGCCTGATATCAAATTTCCCTAACCAAGATGAGTGAGTGAGTGAGTTTAGTTTTACGCCGCACTCAGCAATATTTCAGCTATATGGCAGCGGTCTGTAAATAATCGGGTCTGGACCAGACAATCCAGAGATCAACAGCAAGAACATCGATCTGTGCAATTGGGAACCGATGACATGTGTCAACCAAGCCAGCGAGCCTGACCACCCGATCCCGTTAGTCGCCTCCCCGCTCTCATGTCTTCGGTGGTTTTGAGGGTGGTTGGGTATCCTGATGGTTAAAGCGTCCGCTCGTCACGCTGAAGACATGGGTTCGATTCGCCACATGAACACAATGTGTGAAGCCTTTTTCTAGTGTCCCCGTCGTGACATTTGCTGGAATATTGCTTAAAGCGGCTTAAAATCATACTCTCACTCGTTAGTTTGTGGGTTTTACTTCATCAAACATATACTATCTTTTCCAGGAAACAGGCCTCAGTTCACAGACTGCTTCCAGTCAACGGTGTTGTTGTGAGTGCCGTGTGGGTGGATGTGGCTGACGTCCCCGTTCTACTTCTGCTACCTACTGAACGTCACACCGACATCGTTGTCATCACGATATAAATATATAGCAAAGATGGTAAGGAGTAACCGTACACTGACACTCCAATTCTTGTGCCTATTGTAAATGTATGACTCATCACGACATAAACAGTTAGCAAAGATAATTAGGTACAACCGTACATGACTACCCAATGGTTGTACCTTTGTAATCATATATCCCTGTCCATCAATGTCACAGTTGGAGAAATCAGGAATGGGCTCACACATTGTGGCCATATGGGGAACCCGGGTCGTCTACGTGACGTGAGAACGTTTTGACAACAGGGCTACCCCACCGCCCCGGACCAACGTTTTCGCTAAGAGTATTGACGTGTAGTTTACGCCGCTTTCAATACTATTAGTATTACTGTCAAAGCACAGCGGATCAGCTTGATGTAGGAGGAAAACCTGGAGTAACGCTGGACAGTGGTGAAACACATGAGTACAAGCAAGGGGCTGATCATACCAACCCTAGAAACACTCAGGACGACTCCATACAGCGACCTCTGTCTACTCATCAAGGATTTTCTTAATATACTGAAACGCACCACCCATATAATACGAAATATCCCCGTCAGACTGAAATGTGCCCGTGATATCTGAGCATCTTAGTGTGCATTTCAGTGTGGTGCGTACCGCCTCCGTGGTGTAGTGGTTAGAGTGTCCGCCCGGAGAGCGGAAGGTCGCGGGTTCGATCCCCGACCGCGTCATACCAAAACACGTTAAAATATGGTACTTGTTGGTACCTGCCTGGCGCTCGGCATTAATGGGTACAACAAGGACTGGTCGGCTCGGAGTCAGTATAATGTGTCTGAGTGGGGTATTCATGCTTCACTGCGGCATGGTATCTCACTGGGCTAGTACTATAAAACCAGCTTACGTCTGGGCTAGTACAAGCAGCCGCTCATACACATACACATGCATGCACGTCGTCATATGAGCGAAATATTCTCAAGCACGGCGTTAAACCCATTTTCACCTCACCTCACCTAGTGTGGTGCGTTTCTAATGTTGTTCAGTATATTTCTGTTCTTTTCAGGTCCTTTGTTTCTGACTTGTCGTTCTCTCCATCACCCAGCTCATCGTTGCTGCTGATGACGTCGACAGCAACACCTTCAAAGCCTTCATTATCGCACCTGCCGTCCATACAGTGACCTTTGTAAGATTCCACAAATACGTCAAATGTTAGTTTGAATCTGATGATACAGTAGATCAATCTGCAACGTTTGCCTTGAGGAGGTATTTTCATCGGAACAATGAATTCTTCAGAAATGGCGACCTTTAACTACGTAGCTTGAAATCAAGATTTTTCTCAAGCATGATGTTAAAAGTATTGCTTCACAAAACTATCTTTTCGGATAGAGCGTTGAATATGTTAACTAGGTTCCCTTTTGACCATCATGGACGTTGAAATACATAGAAAATATTTCAAATAAATAAAGTAAAAAACAAACATTAGTCTAATTGATAGCTCCACCCTCATTCGTCAGCCAGTTACAACGATTTATGTTTACAGTAACAATGAAGCTATTGGCAATGTTAAAAACAAGTGTACCCCCAGTAAATGCGTTATTTCAGCTGTTTGCTATGCTGCTGCTGCTCCTGGAGAGGAAGAAAGGCCTCATCACTTCCGGGGCTCACTCTGGCCGGCATCATCCCCTTCTACTCGCGCAGGAGGTAAATGGGTTGAAATGTACGGCGTTCTTTTCAGTTTTGACATTATCCAACTGTGTCCTGAAACTAAAGAATTACCCTTTCAATGTAGACATAGTGTACAGTGGCCCGTTTCCCGGTAACGTTATTGACCCGTGAAGATCTGGGTTAGAACTGATCTTCAGTATCCCATGTTTGTCGTAAGAGGCGACTAACGGGATCAGGTGGTCAGGCTCGCTGACATGGTTGACACATGTCATCGGTCCCCAACTGCGTAGATCGATGATCATGCTGTTGATCACTGGATTGTCTGGTCCAGACTCGATTATTTCCAGACCGCCGCCATATAGCTGGAATATTGCTGAGTGCAGCGTAAAGCTAAACTCACTCACTCACTTATTCTACTAAGCTGAAAAGCTACTGAGTCTGCGTTGATTTGCAATTTAAACCATGTTGGCGATAATGTATTACAAGTAGCAACTTTGCTGGCAGTTTATCATACCACAAAGTATTCTTTAGTTAAAAATAATTTGATTTATTAATAACTCAAATAATATCTTAACCCAGTGCGGCGTGAAACTAAACTCACTCACGGTAACGTTACATATAATATCAGAGAGAAGGTCATCATTTTACAAATACAAACACAAACTTACTATGATATTTACTTTAGGTTTTACAAACCGTGCTGAACTTCTGTAGATATATAAGAATATCTATGGCCACCAGGGTGGTGGGGTAGCCTAGTGGTTAAAGTGTTCGCTCGTCACACCGTAGACCCGGGTTCGATTCCCCACATGGGTACAATGTGTGATGCCCATTTCTGGTGTCCCCCACCGTGATATTGCTGGAATATTGCTAAAAGCGGCGTAAAACCAAACTCACTCACGCTATGGCCACCACGTCTTGTAACATAAGAACCCTGGAAAAATGATTCAAGCTTTTCCCAAGTAACATCACTAATGTAATTAAACACGGTTAATTAACAAACCAATCACATTTAACACGTCAAGTTTAACACTGAACACTGAAAATTTGTTTTGTTTTTCAGCAGGATGAAGGCGTACTTACAGTAACATTCTTCATATACGAAGTCCTGACCAGTATTTTCAGAGCTTAGCATGAGCTCTTTTCCTGAGACGCCTTATAAAGCTTCTAGACAGGACAAGGTATGGCTCTTTTCTGTCACAACCCCAAAACACTTAGTATCTATCAAAACTCTCAATATTTTCGAGTATTTACTGTCGTTTATGCGAATGTTTAATCCCAACGGACATGCAGATGATACACTGAGAGGGGCGGTATGGTAGCCCTGTGGTTAAAGCGTCAGATTCTCACGTCGAAGACCTGGGTTTGATTTCCCCACATGGGTACAATGTGTGAAGACCATTTCTGGTGTTCCCCGTCGTGATATTGCTGGAATATTGCTAACAGCGGCATACAGCCATACTCTCTGACTCACACTGATATATTGAGATCTAAACTACAACTGTTGTTGCCAAATCCGTGTCCCGAACTAGAATCATCCTTCCTCTCAAGAACTACGTTTTGGTGGATGACCAGGTAACACTTTTTAT
Organism: Haliotis rubra; assembly: GCF_003918875.1. Classification (NCBI taxonomy): domain Eukaryota; kingdom Metazoa; phylum Mollusca; class Gastropoda; order Lepetellida; family Haliotidae; genus Haliotis; species Haliotis rubra. The sequence goes on from NW_025765500.1 coordinate 141,041, forward strand.
CATTATAATCAACACGGAAAGTATTTTAATTGAACATTTATTATTAAGTGTTGAAGATATCCTTGTTGGGTAAACACTACAGTTAATCAATAATTAAAACAAAGTACGAGAAGGGACTTTAATCAAGTAAAATGTTTTGATTATAATAGTCCACGGGTGCAGACTTTTATTTCAAGAATATTCAAGAATTACAACAGAACCGAGTTGCGGGTGCCGTCTTTAAAGACTATGCTTATTTCACTCCTGGAATCTCTTCTCCAGAATTGGTTCATCTGTGCCGACAGATGCCGTTGACGAGCTCGTTGTTGCTGTCGCAGTTCTTTTCCTTTGAACAATGTCATCTACTTTCCTAGCCATTTCTTTAGACGTTCGCTGAAAGAAACAGTAGTGTTGTAGAATATTCTGACATGATTAATTGTGTGGAGGTATATTATATCACTTATGCCATTTAATCAGAAACAGACACCATATGTGAGCTTCGAACAATGTTCTGTGCTCTGACTGCAGACCTGGAGATGTTACCAGCTCGTGATATGACAGAGATAGGGGAGAGAGTGAGTACTGAGAGAGATTCTCTGGCAAACGCTGCACACAGCAGTGTCTGTTCTACATTGGATTTGTTTTCTGTTTTGACATTAGGGTATGCAACTGAGTGGAGGGAAGGATCTCCCTAGCCGGTACCGTCTACAACGATGTGATTTGCATTTGTTCCCCCTCTTATCATAATGGTATCAACATGTGTGGAAGACAGAAACAGAGTGTGTCACCAGCCAGAGCAGTGTCGTGTGCAATTTCCCCCCTTTTTGTCACCAGTGTACCTGCTTGACGAATGAGAACAAAAGCCAGAGCCGTTTACAACCTTGAGTTTTGTGTATTGCATTTTGTTTTCTGTTTTGTAATTAGGATATGAAACTGAATGGACAGAATCAGAGAGTCTCTGTGGTCAGAGCTGTCTAGTGTTTTGTATCTGTTTCCGATCTTGTCATCAGACTATCAACTTGAGTGGAGGACAGGAGCAGAGAGTGTCTCTAGCTAAAGCTGCGCACTGTCTACTGTGTTTTAGGGGTTTTACTGGGTTTTATGTTTGTTTCCTATCTTACCTCAGGGTATCAATTTGAGTGGAGGACAGAAGCAGAGAGTGTCTCTAGCCAGAGCTGTCTACAACGATGATGAAATATATCTGCTGGATGATCCACTCAGTGCTGTTGACAGTCATGTGGGGAAACATATCTTTGACAAGGTCATCAGTAGCAAAGGTCTGCTCGCTGACAAGGCAAGTACTCGAGGAATATGTATGACGTTTAATGTCCATGTATTTGCGCATACATTCAGATATATGTTAAATTTTCACCTAATTTCCATGATAATTATGGGCGTCTAATGCTCCCCAAAAACTATCCAGACTCGAGTTTTGTTCTACATACATACTAACATTTGTATAGCGCCGATATCCAGCTCAGCTCAGCTGCTCAAAGGCGCTTTGTTTTCCCTTGTTCCCATAATCACTGTACATGCTTTGATGTGTGTTTTATATAAGTGTTTTCCTGTCGTTGTTTTCATGAGTGGCTTTCAGTCAATCCTATCATGTATACCCAATCCTTTACACTGTATAAACATTCTGTGCGTCCTTTGCATAAACATCTCTTTGAACTCTGTACATCTCATCTAAACACATCACTTAATCTATGTACATCTCAGTCTGTAATACTATCTCACTGGCTTCCTGAACATACTATATATTTTGCTTGTATCATATTCTGTCATTCACCTGATGAAGTGGCAAGAAATATTGGTTTGTAGCACAAGGGGGTATGCACATTTAATGAAACACCGAGAACATGTAGAGTTGGTCTAAGTTAACGCTCATCACGTCCCGCACGTGCATTTGTTTCACTGTTCCAACCACTGCCTTACCCCCTTGTAATACAAACCAATAATAGCGATTTGAATCTATGATCGTTTGTTAAACAACTTTTACCCTAAGTTGAATAAAATTCTGAGATTTAAATGTTCAGTTGGTAAGGTAAAATTATGAGGATTCGCAATCTTAATTTCACTTTATTTGATTTACTTTTTAGTGTAAAGTGAAATTCATCGGTACGTTTTCACTGCAAACAGACTATAGTGAACAGTATCCCAAAGGGGGCAGATTTTCTCAAAAAGCGTCACAGAAAGGGAAGCCAAATGTGGTATGTGTTGTCAGGACATGAATATCGTGGTGGAGGTAAAAAACAAGAACCAAATAGGAACAAAACAATGTGGCAGGGGATATTGATGTCTTGTTCAAAATGTTATTCCCGTTTTTTCATTATGTTTTACTGGATGTCAATCTCGACGGCGCATCGTATTGTCAATCTCAACTCCCTGGGGATCATACAACTGCGTTTTAATAAAAAGAGGGGGCACACTTCAAACACAACAATTCACTGAAAATGGTTATGTCCCCATCGATGTGTAAGGATCCGATGATCTTTCCACAAATGGGTACAATGTGTTAAACCCATTTCAGGTGTCCACCGCAGTGATATTGCTTGATATTGCTAAAAGTAGCGTAAAACTAAAGTCACTCACTCATTCTTACTTCAAAGGTTTGGCTGTTATTTGAATGTAGTTCTCTGATGTTGACATTTAGAATAAGGAATAGTTCATGTACAATTATCGGTTACACATGCAAGATACTGTCATTAACTGAATAAGGGCCACGTCACATTGTCTAATTATTAAATCATTTTGTATACAGTGAGCGAAATAAGAAAGCAAATCCTTCAACACTTAGAATCTGTTAAATCAAATACAGAGCTGAAAACAGACTGTCAACCTGTTCTGTAACTTAATAATTTATCTGAATACGACTTTAATATATGCAGTAAACTTGAAGCTAAAAAAAGTACAGTATGAATTCCTTCCCAAGTTCCAATATCATGGTGACATTGGATTCCTGTCGATGGTGGTATGTGCTATCTTTCCGTCTTTGAGCCGTCTTTCATCTTTTGACAAAAGAACATTTCTTCCTTTGTTTCCATGCAAATATGTTATATTTTCTAATAACTTGTTTTTCATGGAAAATTTCAGGAAATTTCCTTTATGCTAACAGAAGAATACATGTTCTTCATTCAATATTTACAACATGGTTCCTCAGTTGTTGGCGATCTATAGCCAGTTTTTATATTGTATTGTCCAAATAGTGCTATTAGTTTTAATTTTCCAAACTGGTTTTAGTTGTAATTGTGATATTCTAGTTGTTTTACTGTCCTTCGTCGACAGGTTTTTATAATACATGTACATCTATTCCATTTCAATGTCATATATGTTCTCGTCACGATATGGTTGAAATATTGCTGATGTGACGTTAAATATTAACTCACTCACTACAACATGGTTCCAACATATAGATCTGAGTCCCAAAGCAATGAGGCCGCACACCAAGTCAAGGAAGAAGAATTGAAAACAGAGAAGATAAGCTGATACAGGAAGAGGTTGTGGAGTCTGGCAAGGTATTTGACCTTCTCTGGACGATATTGAATTTGAATGTTGAATATTGAAATACCAAAACTAAATAGTTCAAAAACGAAATTCATTTTCTTGTGTTTTAAAGTCGAAAGTAAAAGGTACTTACAACAGCCTGAACCAGTGTCCTAAAAGGATAATGTGTAATTTTTTGAGAAATTGTTATTTAGAACACATGCTCAAAGATTGGTATACAGAATGCTGGCATGCCACTGAGGGCTGTTGCAAGAAATGTTGACTAACATGTGACCTGATCATACGACCATAGTTATCCGCAGTACAAAATGTGTCAAATGTTTGCCATGTTCGCTTTTATCTATTAAACTACAGTATTTCGTTCTTTTTGCGGTCACATTTGCCATTTAATTTTTAATGGGGGGTCAATATATCCAGACAGTAATTTGAATTGAAGTCTTTGCTTTGGTTAATAGTTACAAATTGATAATATAAAAATATTGGTGCTGCTATTCCTGTTTCCATATGTATACCTTCAATAGCCATGTTTTCAACATCAAACGAAGGAATTACACAGAAACGCAACCCCTGTATTTTAGAGATTTTGATCTGAAGTTTTAGGACGACACGGCATTTTTTATTATTTAAGACAGAAGTCTGAAATTTGGCAGAATAATAACCCAGATGGGCATGTTTAAAATTGTTATTTCAAAAGTCATCTCACAGACACCAGTTTGTCACCAGGGGGGCGTCTTTCTCAGTATCTCGTATGAGCACCACGAGCTGCAATCACTGCACGGCATCTCCTTGGACAAGAACGGATAAGACGCCGGATTCTTTTCCTGGGGAATGGCTCTCCACTCCTCCTGCAGTGCAACGGCGAGCTGTTGCAGCGTCTGTGGCGGCGGCTGACGTTGACGTACGCGTCGATCCAGAGTATCCCACAGGTGTTCAATAGGGTTGAGGTCTGGTGATTTAGAGGGCCATGGCAAGACATTGACGTTGGAATTCTGCAGAAAGTTCATTGTTGCACGTGCAGTATGAGGCCGGGCGTTGTCCCGTTGAAAATCTGTGTCTGTTGGTCAATAATCGGGAGAAGGTGAAGCTTTAACACGTGGTTGGTGTAACGTTGGGCTGTCAGGTTCCCTGGAACGATCACCAAGTCTGATTTCTGGTTGTATGAGATGGTTCCCCAAACCATGACGCTTTCTCCGCCAAATCTGTCCACCTGTCGGACGCAGATGGGCGCAAAACGTTTATGACGTCTCCTATACAGACGCTGTCTTCCGTCGTGACGTTGCAAAAGAAAACGTGATTCATCAGAAAACCAGATGCGCCTCCAGCTTTGTAAAGTCCGTATCCTTACGTTGTTGCACCACCTGAGTCGTCGGCGTCGATGTAGGGGCGTAGTACAGGTCCAACAACTGGTCTACAGGCACGTAAACCCGCTTCTTTCAGACGGTTCCTAATCGTTTGAGCTGACACTCTCCTCAAACCTGGTATTTGTGTGGCAGTCACGGTTGGTAGGGCATGCCGATTACGCAGGTGATGGACCCGGATGTACCGATCTTGAAGGGGGGTCGTGATTCTTGGCCTTCCACTTCTCGGGCGATCGTTGGTCAAATTGAAGTTGTTGTAGCGGCTCCAAAGTCGGGATATCGTTGTTTTGTGAACATTTAGGTGCCGTGCAACAGTTCCAAACTTTCTCCGGCTTGAACACGACCAATGGCGATATTTCGGTCGGCAGCACTCAATCGTGGCATTTTAACACAGCTTTCGGCGACAAATGAATGAATATAATACGAAAGCACATGGGCTTTTATACACCCCTACATTAACTGCCATTTTCATGATTTGCATGTGGTTTTTGTGCGAAGTCACCATGAGGGTTATTTCATGCGTTGTGACGGAATAAGCAATAAAATACACTTATGCGTACAAATGCAGTTGTTTGATGGTAATCTTCATTAATTACGTATAATTTCAATACATTCGAATAAAATTTAGTTTGAAGCAATAACTTCATTCAAACGAATTTTTCATATCTGAGGACAGGGGTTGCGTTTCTTTTTGACAGAGTTTATCCACCACCCTATATTTCTCGTCGTCGTCGTCGTCGTTTCCCTTTAGTCGTACTATACCTTCTTTGTTCAGGTGAGCATTTAACATGAACATCAAAACCTTCAAATGAAGTAAAATTAAGAAAGGAAACGTTGCATTGGCAAAATCCGTTACCCAAGACTACGTCTTCTGGGGGTAAGCCCTGCTCAACCGGAAGTTGGTCATCATCAACTACCATTTTGCCCGATAGATAGTCGATCCCTGGAAGAGAGTGAGTCCCAAACTCATTCATAGTCAGCCAGAAAGAATCCTATTCATCACTTCAACTCTTAGTGACGGTCCGTTCTGAGTAACTGACCTATGCAGCCAAGTAATCATTTCTGTACACGAAAATGTGTACTAAAAATATAACGTATCTGCTCTTAACTGACATCACCGAATGACATATAGGCTACATGGGAGTGCGTGGGATTTATAGTCACATCGTCAATATTTTCAGCTATATCGTGAGTTATACAAGCTACAACTCTTGTGATGCTGCACAGTCTATACATTTTCCTAGTTCTTTGCAAATCATTATTCTAGAGGCAGTAACTATATAATTTCAGTTTCATGTCATGGAATTAATTTTGACAAGACATAGCACTTAACAAGAATCTGTTTATAGACTCCATGACAAATGTGAACCGATTACTGATAAAAGTTACCTTTTGATTCGTGGTCTTGTTGTCCTCCTAAGGATCATATTGAAGGTATGTTTTGCAAGTATAGCGACGTCATGTGGAAACCTTGCTTACTTCCGCAACGTTTCTACGTGACAACCTCTCGCCAACTGAAGAGATTGGAAGCGAAACATCGCTCTCCGATATACAGCCATTTTGGGGAGACCTTATGAGGGAGCCAATAGTGTTATCAGATGCGTTTCAGAAGCCCAGTCGAGGTTCATCAAGGAATCTGAGGGACCGGAGTAGATCTGAAAATGCTGAAGTTTAGTTTACTCATTTTGTGCTCTCAGGTAATTTTGATCGATGTCACATATCATGCTTGAAAGGTGTTTAAAAGCAAAATTGATGTTTACATATACCCATAGTCTCCACTGAATACCCCTAAACCCCCTTCCTATGAAAACAGTAAAGTATTAGGTTCCGTCTGTCCAAGCATTCCCGTGCGTACGGTACGAATGATGATATTCAAGAACCATTAACTAGATTCTTTTCATATTTGGTACCCCAGGTTCATCACAGTAGCAAGAAGGTCCCAGTCAGGTTTGGTGACCTTTGACATTAACGTTTTACTCTTGTCAGCGGGAATATCTCAAGAACCGCTCACTCGGGTTTTCTTCATATTCAACACCAAACGTGTTATCTAGATAAGGCGTATAAGGCCCAGTTCGATTTTGGTGACCTTTCAATTTAACTTTCAAAGGGTCACTGCTTGATCACTTTGAAGATTTCAGTATGTTAACCTGCATGTTAAGCAATCTTAAGAACCGCTCACTAGGTTTTCTTCATATTCAACACCAAGTTTTATCTAGGGAAGGCGCAGGGCCAAGCCGATTTTGCGACCTTCACGTCATTTTCAAGGTCACTGCGACACCCTTTGGGAATTTCAGCACGTTAACCTGAATTCACTGGATTTTCTTCTTCATAGACTTTCAGGACTGCCCCTTTCGATAAGCAATTTCTTTTGGTACCATTTTATGGCTATTTCATGCTCTGCGACATTCATGTCCATAAGTCCAAGAATCAGTCTTGAAAATATTTTGTGTGTTTGGAACAACTAAAAGAGAAGATATCAGGAGAGGTACACTGGTCATGTTTTGTTGACATTTAACTTCATCTTAAACTTGCATTAATGCTTTTAGTTTGATTTGATAATTTGCGGCGGGGATTATGTCATCTTAGTGACAATGCTTGTTAAAGAGGCATTTAGAAGTGTTGAGCAGTCAGAAGTGAAGGATACCAATATGTGACTGAACAATTTCTTTCATTACAGTGACAGCAGTTCACCCATATCTTGGTATCCTTCCATAATCAGAACCAGTGTCATTTCCAACTTTGACTTACACAAATCAGACAGACAGTAGACATCCACAAATATATGTCTGTTTTACATCTTTGAAACCCGAGAAGATCCGGGTTAGAATAACTTCATGCTTGTCGCGAGAGGCGACTAACGGGATCAGGTGGTCAGCCTCCCTGACTTGGCTGACACACTGTCGTATCCCAGTTGCCCTAGATGGTATGCCTCATGTTGTTGATCACTTGATTGTCTTTCGGTCCAGACTCGATTATTTACAGACCAATCGCCATATAGCTTGAATATTGCTAAATGCGGCGTCAAACTAAACTCGCTCACTCACCCACATCTTTGATTCCTGCGATATTTGCTCGATGCAATATATGCTTCGTCCACCGACCTTCAACTTCCGTGTAACAACAGTAATTAATTAATATCTCTCGACAGCAGTGGAACTTACAAAGGAAATGCCTCGTGCCTCCAGTTCCTTCACACTAGATACGTTTACTATGATTAAGCACTTCCGGTTTAAAGACTTTGGTGGGTGAGTTCAGTTTACGCCACGCTATTAGCAATATTCCAGCAAGATCGCGGCAGGTTTAAAGATCTTACCCCTCAATTTCAGCCCAACAGTCACTGTAGCTTGATTATGTCTTGTTGAAAGAATGTAATACTTACATGTTTGGCGTGCATAACCTAGAGGTATTGCCGCCAGTCAGTATTTGGTGCATATTCCGACGGCATTTCCACATGAACAAATTATTGTGTACTCAGTTGAATTGCGCCATTCAAACAAATATATTCTGCATGCGTATAGAACTGCTGGATGATATATCAAGTATTATCTTCACTATTGAAACTAGCAGGCACAAATAGAAATACATACAGACACAGTCCGCAGGAAACTTCTCATTGAAATGGCGCGATATCATTGGATAACCCAAATAGTGTATTAAAATGTTAAAACCCGCCCAGCGTGTGTATTTGACAGATGGCAGGCAGGTACGTCTGGAGGTCATAGGAAACGTCATCGTTCTGGCCGCCTCCTTATTTGACGTCATGTCACGTGACACCCTGTCAGGAGGACTTGCTTTACTTGTCGGTCTCCTCTATGCTTTTGAGGTATGTACAGTTTTAACGGTTACAACGAACTCAAAGGGAAGAATGATCTTGGAGTCGTTGCAGTCACAGTTCGGTTTTCACATTTCAATCCGGGTTAAAGGGTCCGGCGGCGAACAAAGACACGGTTCGTTATATCCATAAGTTCGTTATAAGTGTGTTCAAGTTACACACCTTTGTGACCCGTGGTTATTCAGGTTATTATCAAATTCATAATTGAAGATTCTTACATTCTACAAGTGCCACAGACACCTGACCATTATCGCTGGAATGATCGGCATAGTTTCGGTTCCTGCTTTGGCACTATTTTTGGCAGCCTTTGTCATCCTATCAATGAAGGCATATTGTATGTACCCTCGATCATTTATTTGTAAGTGGTGGGATAGCCAACTGTTAAAAGCGCTGGTTCGTCCCGCCGAACACCCGGGTTCGATTCCCCACATGGAACACTGTATGAAACCCATTTCTGATGGCCAGGATGATCATGTTCAGTTTGCAACTCAGGACACATATTTGGAAACATATACTGGCAGTGTCCCTTGTAATGGTCATATAATGGTGCAATAACACGCGATTCACTTCTCATCATCCCGGTGAATTTGTTCAACCATTCAGCAGAAGTATTAACGTGTTTGGTCAATTAATCCGAGTCATATGTCAGTCATCCAATTAAAGGTACGTGTTCTGCATGCACAAAGTGTAATTGGCATTAAAACCAGAGGAAATGGCATTATATCCAGTTTGGTATTATAATCCAGGAATTACACTGTACATTCGAGCATTTACCATGTTCTGTTTTGCAACTAGGACACATATTGGGACATATACTGGCAGTGTCCCTTGTAATGGTCATAATAATACATTTGTCACGGTAATTGAAGGTCAAATTCCATTCCTTTCACTCATGCATCCCGTTGCCGTGTGCAATAATCATTTCAGATAACCGCTAACCTCAACTGATGGTGCAGCTGGTGTCAGAAGTAAGAGACACAGATCGTCATGGTGGAGAGGGTCAAGCAGTATACGAAAATACATTCCAGAGGTACAAAATAACCTAAGACGTTAAATTTTTAACTTACTTTTACCACATGTGTATGAGAAAAGGTATCACAAACGTACATCTCCATTGATGTTATTAAAGATCTAGGTGGCAATTGTCATAGGTAGCAGTTGTCCTGCTCCCAAACGAGTACAGGAAACTCGCCAACTCGAAGCTCACAGTGAAGGAGGCGAGGAAAACTAGCACCGAACGGAGATTCGAAAACGAAAACAGAAATCCGGTAGGTTGTTTATTTCTGATTATATACTACTCGGTAGGAATGGGATAACGAACAAAGAACATACCGTAATATATCACGTATAACTGGAAATGTAATTAGGAGGGCAACAGTTCCTTCCACAGCTACGTCTGTTCCTGTTGGCGAAAAAGCAATGTGATTATTCCACGGTCACGTGTCGGCTTGGTCATTACCTTCTGGCCAGTGTGCGCGACACAATGCATACATACTAGATAGAATCCAAGATAGGATGATATCGGCTTCAGTTTTCCAATCGTGTTTCGAAGAGCATAAGGCACAGTACACAGTCATGATATTGTTTTCAGGCATTTAAATATCTAAAATATTTTGATTTTAATAATGTCAGTGGAGATGTACGTTGGTGATACCCTTTTGTTGTATACATTAGCATTCTAATCGACTAGAATACCTGTTGAACGTGATATGATCTTCATACGCTTGCCTTTACTCTGTAACATGGATGCGACCTGTGAAGATCCTTGGTTAGAATGAATTCAGTAACCTCTTGTCGTAAGAGACTAACGGATCGGGTGAAGAGCTCGCTGACTGGCTGGACATTACGTCATCAGTTCCCCAATTGCGCCAGATCGATGCTCATGCTGTTGATCACTGGGTTGTTCCGGTCCAGACTCGATTATTTCCAGACCACCGCCATATAGTTTCGAGATATTGCTGAGTGTGCATAAAACCAAACTCACTCACTCACTTGCAACATGGATGCCAGTGTTTACGATACGAAGGTTTATACAAAACCAGCCAGCATGGGACATACCCGAAAGACGTCCAACTCATGACTGGCCAATGCGGTGAAGTTCCTTTGCGATATAGAGAAGGCCTAGACCTTTGTTCTCAAGGGAGTATACGTCTACAAGTGCATTCCATAGAGAAGGTAAATGAAGAAAGTACTGACATATCCATATGTTATTTTCAGATAGGGATTGTGTTGACTATTAAAAACAGAGTACTTAATGAAAGCATTACATATATGCGAGTACTTTGGTTTTGGTGTAAAAGTACCTTTGAACTATGTTTGAGCTTATTTCCGACTAACACCACACATTTCAAGAATTACAAGAATAATACTCTAGGCATTTCCAACGGTGACTTCGCTCATAGGATGACATGTATGGTAAAGGCAACCAAACATTGTATCAGAAGAGCTTAATCACTCGTTTTCAAGACCGTTACTTTATTGCACTGGAACCCAACAGGTGTCTTATACATGTATTCTACATCCTGGTGGGCATCGTAGGCAGGACGGGCTGAGAAGTCCCCCTTCTCTGAGCTCAGTCCCTGTTCCATAACTGATAGTAGCTGCAAGAGGGATGGTAATTCTTCATTTTTGTCAGGAACCAATACTTCCTGTATACATGTATTCTACATCCAAGGTGGGCATCGTGGGCAGGACGGAGCTGGGAAGTCCTCTCTGACTCGGTCCCTGTTCCGGCTGATAGAAGCACTGCAGGAGGAGAGATCAACATAGATGGCGCTTTCGACGTCAGTACACACCCTGGCTGCATAGACCTCTCCAGGAGCAAACTCACCATTTTCTACCTCAGGTCAGCCTGCATGAACTCAGGAACAAACTCCACCCACACTACCTCAGGTAAGTTCGTATGACCCTCAGTACAAACCGACCATATTGCCTCAGAGTAAGCCTGCATGACCCTCAGGAGCAACTCACCGTACTCTCTCAGGTATGTCTGCATGACCTCAGGAACAAGCTTCACCATACCGCCTTCAGGTATGTCTGCATGACCTCAGGAACAAACTCACCATACTACCTCAGGCATGTCTGTGCGCTGACCTCAGGAACAAACTCACCATACTCCCTCAGGTATGTCTGCATGACCTCCAGAAACAAACTCACCATACTGCCTCAGGTATGTCTGCGCCGACCCTCAGGATCAAACTCACCATACTCCCTCAGGTATGTCTGCATGACCTCCAGGAACAAACTCACCATGCTCCCTCGGGTATGTCTGCATGACCTCAGGATCAAACTCCACCATATACTCCCTCGGGTAGGTCTGCATGACTTGTGTTTCAAACTCACCATGCTATCTCAGCAGGTATGTGGACCTTGTTATCGTTTTATCTCCGTCATTGGGTTTGATATTACAAATGATATAGTTTGTAATAATAACAAAACGACCGTGAATATTGAAAGAGTAATATGAAGAAATGCTGTGAAAGTCACTTGCAGGATCCTGTACTGCTTGCCGGAAGTCTCAGAGGCAGTGTTGACCCTTCAACCAGTATTCAGGGCAGTCAGATCTGGCGGCACTGGAACAGGCTCATCTGAAAGACGTTTGCGTGGAGGTACTTCCTGATGGACTGGAACACGAGTGTAGCGAAGAAGTGAAAAATGAGGTACTAACTGATGACATTGTTTGTTGTAATTTACCTTATTATCTCTGCAAAATATCACTCCCACGCAATCTACGCTGTAGCCAGCGTGTCGGTTATTATTCTGGCATATTTCAGTGTTGGTCAGCGGCAAGTTTTGTAATTCGCCAGAGCTCTGAAGAAGCTAATTCAGATACTAGTACTGGGCGAGGCATTGCAGCCGTTGACATGGAAACAGATGACCTGATCCAGCAGACCATCAGGTCAGAGTTCATCGACTGCATCGGTGCCGGACCATCGCCCACAGACTCAACACCGTCATGGACTATGCGACAGTATCTTCGTGTCGCTTTACACATCACAGTATTTCGCCACCTGTGATCTTTGTACTCTCACGCATCACAGTGTCATATTCAGGAAAGATATGCGCAATAGTCGATTGATTCTTTAATAGCAACGCCAAGATTGACAAGTTATAGGTTGCCGTCGTAGAACCGAATATTGCTTAGGTAGAAGTGACCACAAACATGCACAGAAAAGAAATATAGTATTATCAGATGAATTGCCGGTATTGATGAAATGTAACATATATATTCTAGATCCTGGTCTTGGACAACGGCCATGTGTGTGAGTTTGATCACCTTCCTCCCTGCTGCAATGAGCCCGACAGCATCTTCTACAACATGGCCAAAGCTGCAGGATTAACAACATAATATAGAAACAAGGGATTACAACCGATACGCAGACAGAAACAATATGTGCGACAAGATAATCTATGTGCTGTCGTCCACATGATATAGCCTCGCTCATGCTTTCAAATGTTGCAGGACTCAGACTTGTGGCCCAATGGCCGCTGTGATATTGATGGTATACAGATCACCTACCGTGGCACAACATTGACTTGTAATGTCCCGGTAACTCAAATTGGGTTACAGCTAAGATATTTTCGTCTAAAACGTAGCTTGACATAAATGTATCAATCACTGCGCATATCTAAACGGACACTGTGGCACGCTCAAAATGGACTAAGCGGACAGAAATTATCTTGGACATGACCAGGCAGGATAAGGGTCCACTTGAACGCAGTTCAGTAAGTTGGGGACCCCAACGCGAGCCAATAATGGTTGATTTATGTTTCTAGTTGTTGTAGTTCAAAGTCGTGCTTTAAGTGGTTTCTGGCATTAAAGAGGTACACTTCTGGGACGTGCAATAATTCTTTGCACTCCTCCCACATTAAGCCGGAAAACGTCGTGAAACATACTCATGCCAATACTGGTTGTCACCCCCTTCAATTTTTTTAATTGAGAGGGGGTGTGGGTAGGTGTGGAGGTGGGCTAGTGGGAGGGGGGTGATAAACCATTAATGGCATGAGTATATCTGGAACATTCTTCAAAGCTGCGATGAACCAAACTGACCTCAATTAACTCAGTCGATAATGAATGCAAGTACTCAGTGCACCCTCATAATGTACCTGAAATCTCTGTCTGTTCAAATTGGAGAATTAACTCTGCACTAGATCTGGCCATGACTTTGACAATGTCGACATATATCGAGATAGAAATGAATCACAGGAAAATTCAAGCCTTCGATATTTTCCAGTTTTCATCGCTATCAAAGCTGGTGATGGAAAACTGGAAATATTAAAGGAACGCTTTGAATTTTCCTGTGATCCCTTATTTGTTTCTCTCAGTTTATCTGTACAGCACATATGATCATAGATGACACACATGCCATATAATTGAGAGAAAGGGAAATTGAAGCGTCCGTGATGAATGTGGTTTGTTTAGCCTTTCTTTATCAATAACTCGTGAGAGAATTTGAACCCTACCTGGCGTTTTGTTGTTACAAGAGCCTAAACATACACCGTTGATTCAGTGAATATGGTTTTACCGCCCCTTTAGAAATAATATCTATTGAAGATATCACGGTTGGGGACTCCACAAGGAGCTGCGCACATTGTTCCATGTGGGGAATAGAACCTGATCGCTCGGCGTGACGAGCCAACTCTTCAACCAATGGGATACCCCCAACGCATACAGCTTTGAGACTAACAGTGTCCAATTTTATGATTATTGCAAAGTTTTCCTACCCCAAGTCATGACATCGCTGCCTGGGGTCAATGTCCTTTGGGGCGGCGGTAGCCTTAATGGTTGCCGTTGGCAGCAATAATGCAACCGAACCAGT